>NW_028317982.1:5297142-5599285 GCF_062004578.1 Staurois parvus
ACCCCTCCTCCATTCCTGGCAGCTGTACTTTAGCCTTCATCAATGAAAAGCGATCTATAAAAAAAAGTAGATGGCCCTTTTAGTCTTCCACCTATCCTCCATTCATAAATCACTATTAATTCATGAAAGCCATAGTACAGAGTCTATGAATGGAGGAGGGGGACAGAAAGAGCAAGCATAGTCACAGGTTCAGCACTGATATAAAATTCTGGAAGATTATTGCTGCGGGGCATAGGAGATGGGCAGAGGACTTTGGATTTCCACTGTAACAGACGGCACCAACATAAATAAATATGTAATGTTAATTGTGCTGAAGACATAGCTTTTAATCACACTGGTAATCACACTAACCAAAAGGGGAAGTTCCGCTTTAAGGACTGCTCCCCCGCTCCCCATTAAGGATTGGCACCTTTGGGGGGGGGAAGAGCGGGTACCCGAATTTGACAGGTATCCGCTCCCATTTCCGGTCTGATTGCCTAGGCAATCATAAATGGAAGGTGTCCCCCCTCCCTCCCTTCCTGTAGTCTTTTGGGACACGTGACAGGTCCCAGAATGCTACAGGACCATTCATGAAGCGCATCGCTACTTGCGCATGCTCAGTATGTACACGGCTGTGGAGCCGCAAGCTATCACAGCCAGGTGCCCACACTGAAGATGCCAGCCTTTTGGAATCCAGGATGGCCGGTGAAACGGGCTGTGGGGGACACACCGCGGGACCGAGGGACAGGTAAGTGGCTGTTTTTGTAGCTGCTGACTTTTATTTTTTGACAGGTGAGTGGAACTCCACTTTAACCACATTGATACACCTCCCACCTGGTTTAGTTTTCCACCAAAAGGTGGAAAGGGGGACTCAAACATTGAGTTTTAGAGGAATGTGTTCCAGCATTGGCTTTGAGTTCATATTTAACAGCAGTGATACTGGGTCCTATATGTGAAAATGTCCGTAGTCCATAGTAACTAGTACAATGAACCTTTTTATTTCCAGACCTGCACTAAGGGATAAATGGTAGGATCTGTCTTCTATGGGTGATGTTTTTTATCCAAATGAAAGTTGTATCCATCCCACAGACATCTTGCCTTCAAAATTCTGGGGTGCACAGCCAGTGGTGGCACAGCTAGAGACTGTACAGGAAGAAAGGCCAGTACTTCTCTATTATTATACAGGATTTATATAGCACCAATAGTTTGCACAGTTCTTTACAACATGCGGGCAGACAGTACAGTTAAAATACAATTAAACGAGCAAAGGGCCCTGCTCGTCAGAGCTTACAATTTAAAAAGGAAGAGTCAAGCTATACAAAAGGTAATAACTCTGGGGGAAGAGCTGATGGAGAAAATACATATACAGTTTTTAGGTCGAAGCAGGATAGGCTTCTCTGAAGAGAAATGTTTTTAGGGATCACCTAAAAAATGGACACAGTGGGAGACAGTCAGACAGATTGGGGTAGGGGATTCCATAGAATGGAAGAGGTTCAAGAGGGACTGGCATTTCAAATAGACTAAAAGAGGGATATACCGGTAATTGAAAAGATTTGATTCCACAAGGAGTACACTAGAGGACAAGTCCACCACAAATGTAAATATGTGCCAAGCTCACCGCAACCTCTGAAACAGTTGGATGGGTAACCCAGAACTCATTTCTTTATCCATTTTTATATGAACTAGTACCCAAAAGATACAACATAATCAGTTCTATCCTAATGCTTTTTTTCTCTGCAGATGCAGTATCTTTGCTTTTTACAGTGTCAACCATTTCCTGTCTGATGTGCTGAAAAGAATAGAGACATTTGCCAGTAACACAGTCATACTATATACATATTTCATACACTGTCCTTGCTGCCTCATTTAAAAATACAGAAAACTACTGCATGATGCAGATAATGGGAATATGATGTCATTAGGGAAACATATGTTTATTTTTAAAGACTCCTGGGGGACCTTTCCATGTGTTGAACAGCTCTGTCTTAGCATCCATTCTTCCACCGGACTTCTTGTGAATCATAAAACAGGTTTCACTTGTCTCAAGTGTTACTTCTTGCATTTTGTATCATTTAGATCCAAAAAATATGTCCTCCTTTCTCAGAGCAGACCAATAAGCTTTCTCTTATATTTCATTTGTTATGGCAGATTAAATTACACGGTAAGCTTTTGGTCTTTTGGGAGCTCTTTGATTCCTCTGTCAGGTCCGTGATTTCGCCGAAGGCTATGTAAGCAATTGCCGTGTTGTTACAAGACTAATTTGGACTTTGTGTGTGTTTAAACCATATAGTTAAGCATGTTCTGTTTATTTGTGAAATGCTTTCTGACACCTGTCCTCATTTAGGTGCTTAGATCTTTAGACTGATTTTAAGAATTGTTGCCATCAATCCTCCACAGTCTCCCATAATTAACTTAACCTGAAAATTCCACACCTATGAAAAAAGGGGTTATATCATTATGACGGGGCAGTTATACATAGGCTGATTCTTCAGTCGTAGAAGAAAAATATTCATATTCCACTTTTGTTTGCCAGTGGAGACTTTTGTAGTAATGTACATATCCAGTAATAGCCATGGATTATAAAAGCTGCCATTAAACCACATTGAGTCTATTGCTTTTGCCTTACAGTAAATGTGACCTGACCTAAAACATTTCTGAAGTAGAGGTAGTGCTGAACTGCAGGCAACAAACCCGTGTAAGCCTTTTTTAAATTGATCCTTGTGTCTACTCTTATGCCCATTGACGTTCTTGAAAGTTCAATTATGGTGGCAGGGTTTAAAGAAGTCAAAGCCCTATGTACAGCCTGGGCTTAGGATCCAAGGAGGCTCTACAGGGACACATGGATTATTTTAAAGACAGGCACCTGAATTATTGAGATCTTAGAAACATTTTAGGCCATTTTAAGATCACTTATTTTAATTAAATATTTTTTTCCCAGCTTTCATAAATTTAGATTATTTAATAAGGAAAAACAAAATAATATATTTATGAAAAAAAAATCACAGAGCTGTACATCCTGTGAAATTGTATTACAGTAATTCTATGCAAATGGAGAAAATTTAGAAAGTTAATAGGTTACTTTCTCATCAGGTCAAATGTTATTTCTTCATACAGAATAGAGTGAATTAGGAAAATACCACATTATGACCACTAGATGGAGATGATGATCATGTGCAATAAATACTTATTTACTTTGGTTGTACTTCCCGAGGCACTTTATTTTTTAAGAATGAATAATATTTGACTTGGAGAGAAAGTAGCTTAATAACATTTGATTTTGTCCACATTTGCACAGACCAAATGCACATGCAAATTTACAGGATGAATACATTTGCAATTTTTTATAGATACATCCCCAAAGTGTTTTAACAGCTTTAGCTCGGCCCCATAGTAGAAATACTGCTACAGGGTAGCAGATGTGTGCAAAATCATGTATATATATGTGATTTCACATTTCTGATTAGGGGGCGCGCATGAGGCGTGCACCGCTGTTCATGGTCACGGCTGTCAGCCACTGTGTCCCAGCCAGTGATTACTCGCCGGTGCCCGGTGATTTCCAAGGATCTCTGATGAGGGGGGGAGAACTGTTAGTAAACAAAACAGTTCTCCTCCCTGTCAGCTCCTGCACACTGCTTTGCATGGCTGTGCACAGCACAACCATGCAAAGCAGTGTTCTTACAGTAAAGCACAAACACAGAACATGATGTAAAACAGCACAAAGCACACAGTTAATCCTTTGATTGCCCTAAATGTTAACCGCTTCCTGCCCAGTGCCATTAGTACAGTGTCAGTGCTTTTTATTAGCACTGATCACTGTATTGGTGTCAATGGAGATGTCAGTGACCTCAAGTCATTCCCCCCCCCCCCCCTCAGTGTCAGAATGCCTGCCACAGTCCTGCAGTCCCACTAGAAGTTGCTGATCGCCGCCATTACTAGTAAAAATAAAAATAACATTTTAAAAAGCCCAGTATATATATACCGCCATTTGTAAACGCTATAACTTTCACATAAACCAATTCATTTACACGTATTGGGATTTTTTTTTAGCAAAGACATGTAGCAGAATACATTTTGGCCTAAATTTATGGTGAAATTAGATTTTTTTAATTTTGTTACTGGACATGTTTAATAGCAATAAGTCAAAAATATAGTTTTTTTCTCAAAATTATTGTTTTTTATTTTTTTATACCGCAAAAAATAAAAAACGCATAGGCGATCAAATACTACCAAAAGAAAGCTCTATTCGTGGAGAAAAAAAGACATAAATTTCATTTAGGTGCAGCATTGCATGACTGTACAATTGTCAGTTAAAGTAATGCAGCGCTGTAATGCAAAAACTGGCCTGGTCAGGAAGGGGGGTAGATCCTCTGGAGGGCAAGTGGTTAAAGGGAATCTAGCCAGTAATTACCAAGAAAACACATACAGTCAATGAAGTGTGAAAAGTCTGCCACTCTTACAAAGAAACATCTACTGTTAGGCATTCAAGAGACATAGAATGTATACCCTCATATATTTAAAAACAAAACAGTAAGGGGTCTCTTAACAAAAACAAAGGGACATATCATATGAAAATAAGAGAGAGAGTAGATTCTTCTGCTAATATCAAGGTATAATCAAGGATAGCATTTAAAATGTAGCCAAACCCAGGAAAAACATAATATATTGCAGTTTTCCAGTCCTTGAATGTGATAAAATCCTAACACTGACGTACAAAGCTGTCCACCATACTGCCCCAAACTACATCACCGACCTAATATCCAAGTACCACCCAACACACACACTCCGCTCCTCTCAAGACCTCCTTCTCTCTAGTTCCCTGGTCTCCTCCTCCCATGCCCGCCTCCAGGATTTCTCCAGGACATCACCCATCCTCTGGAACTCCCTACCCCAATCCATCAGACTATCACCTACTCTCCTCTCATTTAGGCGCACCCTGAAAACCCACCTCTTCAGGGAAGTCTACCCCGCCCCCTGCTAATTGCCGATCTCCTCCACTCTTCCTACCACTCCATCCCCTACAGCTATCTCCTCCTGTACCACTATCCCCTCCTTCCTAGATTGTAAGCTCGAAAGAGCAGGGCCCTCGAATCCCTCGTGTATCACATTGTTTTGTTTTTGTACTGTCGCATGTTCTGTCTCCCTTTGTAATGTACAGCGCTGAGCAAACTGTTGGCACTTTATAAATACTGTATAATAATAATAATAATAATAAAAAATAGCTGCATTAGCTTTATTTTTTCTTCTCATTGTTTCCTTTATTTTCACCTGGAGCCTGTCAATAACTCACTCCCTGTCCTAGGGTGACAATGCTCACTGTAATGTATTGATGGAGAAGCAGAAGACTACAGATTACAGTCAGGTCCATAAATATTGGGACATCGACACAATTCTAACATTTTTGGCTCTATACACCACCACAATGGAACTGAAATGAAACGAACAAGATGTGCTTTAACTTCAGACTGTCAGCTTTAATTTGAGGGTATTCACATCCAAATCAGGTGAACGGTGTAGGAATTACAACAGTTTGCATATGTGCCTCCCACTTGTTAAGGGACCAAAAGTAATGGGACAGAATAATAATCATAAATCAAAGTTTCACTTTTTAATACTAGGTTGCAAATCCTTTGCAGTCAACTACAGCCTGAAGTCTGGAACGCATAGACATCACCAGACGCTGGGTTTCATCCCTGGTGATGCTCTGCCAGGCCTCTACTGCAACTGTCTTCAGTTCCTGCTTGTTCTTGGGGCATTTTCCCTTCAGTTTTGTCTTCAGCAAGTGAAATACATGCTCAATTGGATTCAGGTCAGGTGATTGACTTGGCCATTGCATAACATTCCACTTCTTTCCCTTAAAAACTCTTTGGTTGCTTTTGCAGTCTGCTTTGGGTCATTGTCCATCTGCACTGTGAAGCGGCGTCCAATGAGTTGTGAAGCATTTGGCTGAATATGAGCAGATAATATTTCCCGAAACACTTCAGAATTCATCCTGCTGCTTTTGTCAGCAGTCACATCATCAATAAATACAAGAGAACCAGTTCCATCGGCAGCCATACATGCCCACGCCATGACACTACCACCACCATGCTTCACTGATGAGGTGGTATGCTTAGGATCATGAGCAGTTCCTTTCCTTCTCCATACTCTTCTCTTCCCATCACTCTGGTACAAGTTGATCTTGGTCCCATCTGGCCATAGGATGTTGTTCCAGAACTGTGAAGGCTTTTTTAGATGTCGTTTGGCAAACTCTAATCTGGCCTTCCTGTTTTTGAGGCTCACCAATGGTTTACATCTTGTGGTGAACCCTCTGTATTCACTCTGGTGAAGTCTTCTCTTGATTGTTGACTTTGACACACATACACCTACCTCCTGGAGAGTGTTCTTGATCTGGCCAACTGTTGTGAAGGGTGTTTTCTTCACCAGGGAAAGAATTCTTCGGTCATCCACCACAGTTGTTTTCCGTGGTCTTCCGGGTCTTTTGGTGTGGCTGAGCTCACCGGTGCGTTCCTTCTTTTTAAGAATGTTCCAAACAGTTGTTTTGGCCACGCCTAATGTTTTTGCTTCACTGATAGTGACAGCTCTTTGGATCTCATCTTGAGAGTTGACAGCAACAGATTCCAAATGCAAATAGCACACTTGAAATGAACTCTGGACCTTTTATCTGCTCATTGAAATTGGGATAATGAGGGAATAACATACACCTGGCCATGGAACAGCTGAGAAGCCAATTGTCCCATTACTTTTGGTCCCTTAACAAGTGGGAGGCACATATGCAAACTTTTGTAATTCCTACACCATTCACCTGATTTGGATGTAAATACCCTCAAATTAAAGCTGACAGTCTGCAGTTAAAGCACATCTTGTTCATTTCATTTCAAATCCATTGTGGTGGTGTATAGAGCCAAAAATGTTAGAATTGTGTCGATGTCCCAATATTTATGGACCTGACTGTATGTCCCAATCTCCTCCTCCCAAATAACAGAGAGAGAGGTGTTCTGTAGTTCATATAGCTAGCTAGAAGCAATGCAATAAGAGTCATCAGAGGAATAGAGTATGAAAAGTTATAAACTACCATAATTCCTGGTAGGGTCAGCAAGTATTTTCATGTACTTCCAGAAAATGAACTTAACCTAAAAGAAAGAAAACAAATATGTAATGATCTTTAAGCCAAGCCAGCATTCTGTATTCTTCTGACTATAGAGACATGCAGCACCTGTACTCCTTGGATGAGACATCAGAACTTCCTGCACTCAAAGTCTAATCAGCTGTGCAGTGCACTCTTCAGCAGATGAAGTGTCACCCCTAATGCTCCAATCCTTCCTGACCCACTTCCCCTGGATATACTCTCCGGCAGGGCAGCAGGAACCTTCAGGCCCCAGGCTTGGGCCTCTGTGTAGCACAGTACAACCTCCCCAGGCAGCAGGCCTGGGAGGAAGGGAAACACAACTACACACACCTCCTCACTAGGCAAAGCCTGGGAGCCAAGAGAGTTTTTTCAAGGTCACCCCAATTATTTATATCTGTCAGGGAACAAGAAGATCGCCGCAGTGCATAAATCTGCGCATGCGCAGGATCCCGACAAGGCATACAGGCAGACGGGCACTAGGACCCAGGCGCGCCTGTCACCAATGACGGAACGGGCAGGGACTAGGACCCAGTCGTGCCTGTCGGTGCTGGGCGGGCTATTTAAAGAGCACCTCAGTGTTCATTCAGTGCTGACTGGTCTTCAGCTTCCCCCAGTGTCCTGCTTGTTTCCTGTGCGATTCCTTTGGTGCTGACCCGGCTTGTTCCTGACCCGACTCTGATTTCTCTCCTGCTCCTGGTTCCTGACTTCGGCTCTGCTCCTGACCTTGGCTTCTCCTACTGATTCTGTACCTCGCTGCCCGACTGTTGATGACCTTGGCTTCCTTTGACCCTGCTCCTGTTCTGTGTCCTGGCTACCTACTTGCTCTGCTGCACATCAGGCATTACCCAGAACCTGCTCTGTCTGCTACTACTACAGTATTCTTATCAGAGGATACACTGCCTTTCCAGGCCATCATCTACAAGAGCCGCAAGCAACAACACTGGCGCTCTTGTCCCCCTGGTCCCTAGACTCCCTCTGTTCCAACCTCAATGTGGTCAGGGCTGGTGACACAAGTAAGGCCGACCTCGTCAATTCAGTCTCCTATCAGGTACTTGACAATATCCTTCCCCAGCATGCAGTAAACCTCCTACTGCTAGGCCAGGGAGACAAAACATATTAATAACTGAAGTTATTGGATCCTCTTACTGTATTGTCAGGAATTCTCCCCAACAGCAGGTAGATGCAAACCATAACACTGAGCTTAGGGAAAACCTGGGGAAAGCAGAACTATCAATCTATGCTCCTTCTGACTACAGCCCAGCAACACAAAATTTAGCCTAGGCACACGACCAGTTAGGGCAGGGTCCCTGCATTAATTTGTGTTACAAAACCAAATTTTGGAAAAAAAAAGGTTGTGAGCATTTATCAGAATAAAGGCCCACAGCTAGTGGTGGTGACATTGACTCTGTCCCTTTGCAGCACAGATCCAGATCTTTTCTACTGCAGACCAGGTTGTACTTTGACTAGGCTCAGTCTTCTTCCAGCTTTAAAAGGTAAATAAACTGTCGAAGCTGTGCCCCAACCCCCCCCCCCATCAAAAAAAAAATACAAATAAAACAGGCAGAGGACAAAGTATAAGTCACCAGTTGCCTTTAGTCTTCCTGCAGCTGATCTTTTCCCTATTACTGGCGTGCCATGCCTTGTTCTGCACTGTCTCCATCAACTTATTATTTTGAGTCCATACCAGCAGATACTGCATATCTTAAGCTCTGATGAAGGAAAAGACGTATGATCCCTGAAACATGGTGGCTGTAGCACTTATTAAATATTTGGAATAAAACCTAATTGTGAACTCTAACACTTTGGTGTGGCTCTTCCATTTTCAGACTCAAATATTACTTCTGTAGTCCAAGGTCACTGGTCCAGCCCCTCGGTTCATGAGAGCACCCCACTAATCACCTAGACGTCCCATTGGGTTACCACCAGTTTGTTTTTGTCAAATAGGTTAATAGCACTTAAGTATATCAATCCAATGCTCCAGCACCATAAATCTACCACTCCGAGCAATGTCTATATGAAAACAGCCATCCTGGTAGAGACAGGAGTTTGCTTCCTCATCAAAGTAATGACATCACCAAATCTCCTGACATTAGCTTTAGGTATAGCAGTGCATAAGTACATTCACATACCAGGAAAAGCAATGCTAATTTTTAGGAGGAATTCAAGATGAAAAGACCAATTTAGAGGGCGCTGTTTTGGCACAATTAACATTTATAAATATTCCCTATAACATAGCAAACTTCCACTTTTTGAGTTCAGGTCCAAATCCAAATGTCAGGCTGATGATGAGACCAAATAATTTTTAATTTAAATGATGTCTGAGATGCTATAACAGCTTGATGTGCTCCTTTTTTTTGTCTTTGAACTTCTACTCTGCAATATTAATGCAGAATTACACTCTCTGACTCAACATTAACTAGTTTCAGTCCATATGGTACTAGCATTAGTAAATAGGTAGGAAGGCATATTGTATTTACTTCTTTTTACATTTCTCCAGTTGATCCTAGCTTTGGGTCAAAATGAGGCTTCAGAGTCATTTTTTTCTTTCATCTGGAGGAGGGTCTTTCTCAGCTAAGTGCATCCTCCTGTCTGCATGACCAAGCTAAGGACAGAGGTATTCCAGGTAGTAAATGCTACATGAATCATCTGCCCTTACTCAAGGTGGCCATGGCAAAAAATGCTAAGGAGGGGGGCTTTTTTCGAAGTGATTTCTTGAGAAAATAAAGCATGGATGGATGGGGGAGTTTTCTTTGAATATTAAAAATTAATTACATTTATTTTCCTGTTTCTGGTGCTCAGATACAGTTTAGTTCCACTTTAAGGTCAGTGAAGCCAGAATCAGGATGGCAACCTCTGAGTCAACATTTTAAACAAGTCAAAAATGGCAGCTTCTATATTTCCAAGTTACAAAGAAGAACGCGAGGCAAAAAACACAATAAATGTCTCTGAGAAGTTTTTTCATTCTGCTCAGCAGTCGTGTGAGTCACAAACGTCTTCCACACTGTCAAACCTGGAAGATTACTTTATTATACTGCCAATTCCTTTTCCAATGTGTAAAAGAGTAGAAGAGAGGAAAGGAGAATGGAGAAGAAAGGAGAGGGGAGGAGTGGGGAGGAGAGGAGAGGAGAGGGGAGGGAAGGGGAGGGAAGAGAGAAGCACAGTGGCTAAGTGGTTAGCACTTTTACCTGGAAGCACTAGGGATGCCGGTTCAAATCCTAACCACGACACTACCTGCACGGAATTTGCATGTTCCTCCCATACTCCAAAGACATGCTGGAAGGTGAATTGGATCCTGTCTAAATTGGCCTTAGTATGTAGTATGAGTGTGAATTCCGGACCTTAGATTGTAAGCTCCTTGAGGGTTAGGGACTGATGTGAATGTACAATATATGTAAAGCGCTGTGTAAACTGATGGTGCTATATATGTACTCAGAGGTGTCCCTAGGGTTGGTGTCACCCGGTGCAGTAACACGTCGTGTCACTCCTCCAGAGAGGAAGGAGCGGTTCCGGTTTAGCGGTAAAATGAGTATCCCGGACCCGTGAAGATTTGTATCCCCTGAAACAACTGCACATGTGCCGGTTTCAGGCAGAAGAAGCCGATCTCTGACTTTAGCACATAGCTGCCACTGTTAACCCCTTACAGGCTGCAAACTACTGGATCTGATCCCGCGGATCACTATAGGTTGCAAGGTCAGTTAACCCAGTATAGGTTGAACCTATATGGGGTTAACTGATCTTGCAACCCATAGGGAATCATGGGATCAGCTTCAGCAGTTTGCAGCCTATAAGGAGTTAACTGTGGCAGCTCTGTGCTAAAGTCGGAGATCAACAATTGGCTTCTTCGGCCTGAAACCGGTACATGTGCAGCTGCTTCAGGGGATACATATCTTCACAGGTCCGGGATACTCATTTTACAGCTACACCGGGGGCAGTTGTCACTGTGCCGGGAATCCAGGATCACTCCAATAACTGGCCAGGACCTTTACAGAGCCCAGAAGCTCTGCTGGCATCCTCCTCCTGCACCCCCTGTGATGGTGTCACCCGGCGTGGCCTGCACCCCCCTCGGGATGCCACTGTATGTACTTGTAATAAATACTTAAAAAGGAGAGGGGGGAAGAAGAAAGTGGTGGCATGGGAAGAACAGAAATACAGTAATATCTGCATGATCCATCCAATTTAAGATGAGTGCACATAGCAGATGACTCCAGGCTGACCATTCTTGGTGTAAAGTCATTTGGCTGGGTTAGACATATCCATTTTATCTCTATTGTTCCCCTTTGTTGGCTGATATGAGAGTTAATTTTTCTGTGTAAGCATTGTTATAAAAACATTGTTAGGCCAATCTTTTGAACGCCATTACATTCCAATGGCCAGGTTATCTCCTTACATTTTCCACTGATTTTTTTTTACTTACACTATAACTGTTTTACCTTCTCCACAAACTGCTGTCATTTAAAAGCTACAAAACTATTTTGCCTGTCATTTTTGTGCATTTTAGTTAACAGAATCTAAGTTGCAGTACATTGAATAAGGCTTCTTTTTGACAGGTTAAATTTAATTAGCAAAGTCACTCCCAGATCAGGAAAAAATAGTCACCAAGACCTTTGCAACCCTTTGCTGCTGCCACGTGTGGGGATTTGACATAATTTAGTTTGTTAAAATTAGAGAAGGTGCATGGAATATTACTTGAGAAAATACTCTTTCCCTGCTGCCAGGCTGTATTTCCCTTTGTAATTGTCTCCTTGATACACATGGCAGCTTGGACACGAGGCTCGGAGTATACTTATGTAGTCTGTGACTAGGCTCCAGATGTTGTAGAACACATTGTGCCACTCAGTCATAATTAAGTCAAGTCTAATATGCATCTGTCATGAGCTATTGACCTTCCCTGGTGATGTTGAAATAAAAGCTTTGATACTCTAGCAGACGTTTAAGGATTTTTGACGGAAAAATGTCAAAGGTTTGCATGTTTTGGCAGGATATTAGCTCTTGAGATCCTAATGACAAATGTTTTATGCCTAATCTAAAACAACAATGAAATAGTGATATTTCAGTCGGACGTCTAATCCACGGTATCATTTTACATGGGGAAGTCTATCAAAGACATAAAGAATCATGAAATTACCCCAGTCTTCAATATGATACTAATATGAAATCAGAAAAATTACATTTTGAAATTTAAATGTAAAAATATGCAAAAATAATGAACGACAACATATATGTAGAATGTGTCTGAAAGACATGGTTTAGGACCAGCCTAAGGAAACTCATGAATACATGATATAATCAATAAGTAAACACTAAAATGTTAGTAAATTTTGTCTTTCAATTTTTACATACTGTAAGAAAGGAATAAAATATTTTTCTTTTCTGTAAGTTTTTTAATACTATTTTTTTTTTTACTAATAAGAAAAAAAAACAATTGTTTTAGGAAATATCTCTTTGTATATTTATATTAAATAATTTTTTTAGCACTGAGATATTTAAATCTTTAAAAAAAACAGTCATGTTTTTATATTTGGATTGTATGTAAAATATGAATTTTAGCTGATAATTCTAAAGCAGTATTAAACCGAAAAGCAAACATTTATTATATTGCAGCTAACCAATTCTTAGATGTGATGGCTGCATTCATTTCCTTTTTTTGGCTTTCTTTCTTCTGTTATCATCTGGTGATTCAGCCAGCAACTCTGCTCTTTTTCAGAAGTTCAAGAAGTTCTGGCTGAATGTATCATCTTACCATCCATTTACCACTGGCGCAGGGGTGAATAAAATTATCATCTTTTAATTATTCATCTAAAACCTTTATCACAAAAGTAAAAAATGTTTTCTGTAACGAGTTATAAAGTGTTAGCTGTAATTTGGCTTCAATTTGTTATCTGTATTCAAATCTGCTAATACATTAAACACTGCCATTCCCCTGCCTCGACTGACAATGCTGCTGTCTGCTGTATCCTGTGCTCATTCCTCCAGAGTGGCATCTAACTAATAAAGGAGGTGTGTTACTGACCAGATCTCCAGGTGAAAACAGAGGAAAAAGAAGCCAAAGAAAAGAAAACAGATGCAGCCACCACATCTAATGATTGGTAAGCTGCAATATATTACATTTTTGATTTTGGGTTTAATAACGTTTTAAATACGTTTGGCCTAATGTTCAACATTACCTGAATAGCTACCACCAAAAGCTTGACTTATTTCCACTTTTGAAATTCTGATTGTTCAGGTGTTTCAATAAACAAACTTTAAACATGAATCAGGCCAAAAACATAAGTAATATAGTATTTCCTCCTAGTTGGTCTGTTTTGGGAATAATTCTAAAGTTTCATACTTAGTTCATTGTGGTAGATACAGTAACAGGAATCAACAGGAGTCACACATACTGCTGAAGACCTTTCAGCACTGAGGATGAAGTACAGCTTTAAAGGATAAGTTCACCTTTCATAACATGTTACATATTACATCCGTATTCAGGGTGTAATATGTAATATTACATGTGTAATATGTATCATGTTACTAAGAGCCCAGTCACACCAGTGCAACTTCAGGTGCGATATGCAAATTGAAATCGCATCTGAAATTGCATCTAATGGATGTGAATGTCAGTATCCTAACATGTGCAATAAAATATATAGTCAGTGAGCGCTTAATGATATAGCAGCTAACGCACATAAAGGTAACCAAGTAAAAACCTCATAAAACTCATAACTCATAAAGGTGCAGCTCTTAAAAAGTATCTCAAATGAAAAAATGATAACCATATACAATTATAAAATTATTAAATGGTGAAAGTTCGTGGTAAGGTGCTTGATACAGGAGTTGATGGTGACTTGAAAACTTCAGTGGTGTGCCAATAGATAATAGTAAAAATACGCACTCACCAGATGCGTATCTTTAAATACGCATGTAAATGATATGACCTGAGGTCCCCCTCTCAGGATGGGATGGATGAGTTGTGCCATTTAACGGACTCTCCTCCCTCTGGGTGGTATACAGCTACAGAGACGTCTCCCTTGGTGGGTGCAAATAGAATCCAGCCAGAGGCCTCCTTAATGGATAGGTGGACACTTGTCAGCCAGTTATGGAACAGCTCCCTCCTCTGGAATGGTGCCACATAAGACTCTGCTCTTTTCATGACATGATGCCTCTGCTGAGATCAATGAGCAATTATAAAGTCCTCCTTTGCCTTTCTGTGATCAGAGAATCAATCCCCTTTTATGACCCTGGCCTGTGTGTGCAACTGATCTGGTTTTTTAACATGTGCGATTTGCTGCAGCACGATTTCTAAAGTAGTTCTTGCATTTTTTTTTTTTTGCAGTTTTGTTGCTCACATACATAGAATATAATGGAAATAGAAATTGCACTGCAAATTGCAAGAAATCATTGAAAATCTTCACAAGTAGCAATAAAGTCTTTAGAAATTGCACCTGAAAGCACACTGAAATTGACACAAATCATGTGATTTCAAATCACAGCGGTGTGACCAGTGATTAAAGCAGCAGTCCCTGCACCCCCCTTCCCTGAGCTCCCTGTTGTGACAGTGGGTAGGAGAATCTTCCCCCCACACCCACTGTCACAATTTTTTAAAGCAGCTGCGATTTCTCCTGCGCTCTAGGGCCCAGACTAGTGGCAAATAGATGGAACCAACACCAGAGCAAGCGACCACCAGTATATTTCAAGGTTGTGCAGCTCCAAAACAGGGCTGGGGAAGCCCGATCGATACTGCAAAGTGAAACAAAAAACAAGAAGCGCACCAACCTTGCGCATTACCTCAGTAACAGAATTTATTAATAGAAGATAGGTACTCACAAACAGCGAATAAAATCAGGCATGTAGTCCTCAAAGGGACTTCAAAGATAAGAAGCCAGCGCGAATCCCATCATGGGGGTAGACACTCAGTATAGCTGACGCGTTTCGAAGGCTATGCCTTCTTCCTCAGAGCAAAACTTGCAGGATTAGACAGGAGAATGGTCAGACAAGCCAGGGATCAGAGCAGGAGACAGTCAGCAAATCAAGGTCAGGCAGGGTCGGCAACAAGGCAATCTAATTCAAGAAACACAGGATACAGGTAAGACCATACGGCAACTAGAGCATAGACCTGACCTGTTTAAATAGGGCACCCTCATTGGTGCCAGGCACACGTCCGCGATCGCGAGTGCACATGCGCGACCGCCACTGCCATAGCGGGTGCCCAGGTCCTAATGCTCGCACGCTAGTGCGGCCCGGCATACCGCCCATGCGCAGACCCGTGCGCCGCAGAAAGATCTGGGGTCCCTGACAGCGTCGCTCCATGGATATGCTTCCCCAAACCATCACTGACCCACCACCAAGACAGTCATGCTGAACGATGTTACAGGCAGCATAACGTTCTCTGCAGCTTCTCCAGACCCTTTCACGCTCAGGGTAAACCTGCTCTCATCTGTGAAAAGCACAGGGCGCCAGTGGCTGACCTGCCAATTCTGGTGTTAAATGGCAAATGCCAATCAAGCTCTATGGTGCCAGGCGGTGAGCACAGGGCCCACTAGAGGACATCAGGCCCTCAGGACACCCTCATGAAGTCTGGTTCTGATTGTTTGGTCAGAGACAATCACACCAGTGGCCTGCTGCAGGTCATTTTGTAGGGCTCTGGCAGAGCTCATCCTGTTCCAACTTGCACAAAGGATCAGATACCGGTCATGCTGATGGGTTAAGGACCTTCTACGGCCCTGTCCAGCTCTCCTAGAGTAACTTCCTGTCTCCTGGAATCTTCTCCATGCTCTTGAGACTGTGTTGAGAGACACAGCACACCTTCTGGCAATGGCACATATTGATGTGCCATCTTGGAGGAGTGAGACTGCCTGTGCAACCTCTGTAGGGTTCAGTTATCGCCTCATGCTACCAGTAGTGACACTGACCCTAGCCAAATGCAAAACTGGTGAAAAACAGTTGGAAAAGAGGAGTATGAAAAAAAATGTCAGTGGCCTCCACCTGTAAAACCATTCCTGTTTTGGGGGTCGTCTCACTGTTGCCCATATAGTGCACCTTTTGTTGCTGAAACTGAATAACAACCCCCTCTGCTATTTGGCTGACCAGATCAATAACCCAGGAGTTTAATTGATTTGATGCTATACTCTGATTAAAAAGTGTTCCTTTTATTTTTTTGAGCAGTGTACTTAAAAAGGAAAACGTTGATCCTGGTCAATATCCAATTGCTTTCAGGCATAGGGAAGTATCTGTATGAGGCGTTGTGAGAATTTTTAAAGGTTGAGTTGGATGTACTTATGTCCTTTTACGAATTATGTAACTGCCCTGGAAACCTATTAGATGCAGTAGTTCATTATAACCTACTCCATCCTGCCATGTAATAAAAACAACAGTAAATCAGGAGTTCCAGCAGGTGCAGTAGGAAACAGTAAGAGGTGGGGACCCCTCCATGTTACTACATAGACAACCCCTACCAAATAAGAGACTTTGATTTTCTTATAAATCCCCCTTGATATAGAAGTAGAGTGCAAATGATTGTTTAAGAATGCTACATTTTTTGTTAAATTGGCTGAGTAATTTTTTAAAACAAGCTATTAAAACTGTTGGGACTGTGATCTGGAAGTCTTTCACTTTATAAAACTTTGACTTGCAAGTATTAAAAGTTAAAAGTTATGGCTCAGCTACAGGGAACATAAAAAGCAATGTAACAAATTAACATTTCAAACCCCATTTTTTTAAAAAAAAACTTGTCAGTGTTTAAAGTTGAACATTGGAGATGAAATATGTTTTCCTTTGATGTGAGTCCCAACTTCAAGGGTTAACTGCTCATTTTGCTAGATAACGAATATAGTTGGCTATACATTAGTAGATTGAATCTCAGCACATTTGATGTTGTTCAACGAATGTTGTTCAAAAGTACTTTTTCTTTTCTTCTAAAATTATATTTTGGTTCAAATCAGCTTTCTTGAATGATAACTATATACACTGTTAGAAATTAATTAATTGGAAGAAAAAAGTCCATGCTGCTCTATCGAAATTTCTCATCACTGCTGTGGAAAACGAATGTCACTCTTGACCCCACTAACAATTAGCTGATTGAACAAATGTTCTTAAAACCAAAAATATTTTTAAAAAATTCTGCAAATGTATGGCCAGCTTGAAGAATAAGTTCACCTTTTGGACAAAAATAATACATGCACATTGTTTTGCAGGTAAAAAAATGTGCATTTTTAATTTTGTCCAAGGGAGCCTCTAAAGTATTGCACCAGCGATCAGTAGAGCGCTGATACCATGCAGATCTCCTACAGACCTGTCAGAATATCTGCTTGCTGTACAGGATGTACGGTCAAGCAGATATTCTGATTGGAAGGCTAAATGAACTGCCACACCACTCCACAACGCCATGGTTGTTCATTGAAAACTACAAGCCAACAGCCGCTAAGGCTGATGGGACTTGTAGGCACTTATTCACAGAAGTCTGTGAATGAATGACGTGGCCGTGTGGGCTGCATGTGAGCTGTTTTCAAATCTGACAGATAGGTTGAGGAGAAGTCTCCCCATACTATCTGTGGCTATGGGAACATGTTACATGTTCCATCATAAAAACAGGTAACATGGTCCAAAGGTGAAATTATCTTTTAAGGTGATATACTTACCCAGGGGCGGACTGACAACTCATGGGGCCCCTGGGCAATAGGGGATCATAGGGCCACTTTGTCCTTGCCCAAACTCAAAAAAGCCTATGAAAAAGGTACCAGGGGCATCTCATGGGGCCCCCTACTGACCCCGGGCTCTCGGGCAGTGCCAAAGTTTCCAAATGGTCAGTCCGCCCCTGTACTTACCTTATTCCTTGCTCTTTCAGCAGCTGTTCCTCTTTCTGGTGCTCCAGAATGTGGGTGGGCACATTGTGTCCATCAGCTGCAGCTGGTTGGGTGGTGAGCGGATAGAGGCTTTGGGGGATGGGTCACAAAGAGTTGGAAGCCTGTGGGAGCAGGAAGTAAGCTAAGAAGTTAGCTCTTGCAATAGAAAGGGGGACCCACTGCAAGGGTAAAGGCTTTTTGTTTTCTTGAGTTCATCTTATATTTTGAAACAATGTTTCATTGAAATTATATGATTTCCTTGCAGGTATTTATAATATTATCATTTATAACTCAATTTAAAAAGGCACCAAACAGCAGTTTCCAGAGTAAATGGAATCATACACTTCAGCCTCTGTTCAACAGTAGCTTCTGATTTCACACCCCAACCACTGTTATGGGAACAGTCCAGTTTATGAAGAAGTCAATCAATCTAACAGTATATTTTGGCACAGGGTAAGAAGCTTACAAGCTCACCCACAAATGGTAAGAACATAGCAGCCCCACGTAGATAGCATCCTGCCGGAAACTGAACCCAGAACAAGGGCAATGCAAGGATTGAGTGATAACTACTTGGCCACTATACAGCTCCTTTTTGCCTTCTACTTATTGCCTGCCATACTTGTAGATTGCTGACAAAGCAGTTCTGCAACTTTGTATATCTTCTATAAATTTACCATGTCGGAGATTGCATGTTGTTGTTTGCTCAGCTTACTTACACGTGTAAAGGCTTTCTGTATATTCAATACCTTTTTCAACTTTTTTTTTCCTTTTCTTTTATAAGTTATCAATTGTTGGTGCAAATCCATTACAGCTAATTGTACTTCCCTTTCGAAGATAGACTTTCTTTCCACATCTGGTTCAAATTTGTCATTGAATCTTCCAGCGAATGCTAGAACAGCACTGTACAATCTGTACTATATTAAAATTGTTCAATGACCCAAACTTAAAGGTGAGAAACAAATTTGCACCCTGTTAAAATATCCAATTACAATGCTTGGTCATACACAGTAAGTTATTAATATAGGATTAGGTCCTAGGTTCTGGAATATGGTTGTGAAAGTAGAACTTAAATTTCAGGGGGGAAAGAGGCAGCAGACAATTACAGCAGGTAAAATGTGGAAAAGGGCCTTGTTCGCTTATGAAGAGATTTATTTCTATGAGTAACTAAAGAAAAGCATAAAACTAAATAGGTCTACAATGAGTATTTAAGAAGGCAATAATGGTGAATCTTACTCTTGGCAACCAGGAATACCACCTGGACTGGCCAAATTTAGACTTGCATAAATTCTGTAATAGATGTGCAGATTTTCTCAATGAATATGGGGCACAACAGAATCATATTAGCTTAGGTGGTCTTCCTGAACATGGTTTGGCTAGAAACCATGGGCAAGGAAAAAAGTAGGTTGCTTTTATATTAGGATGCAATATATTTAATAAATGCAGTATTATAATATTTGAATACAAATATGTTGTGTATAATAGAATACAGTCATGTTCATGACCTTTTAGGCCTACTATCTAAAAATAAACACATACATGTATGCCATAAATGCTTCAGATTATGCAATACAGTACACTGCATGAGCATGTCCCAGGTCTGTTCCAAGTGGAGGGCTGTTACCCCAAAAAGTTTTGTCTGTTTCAAAGCGTATCTAACCCAAGTTAAAAAAATGTAATATATTGCAGCTCACCACCTTAGCTGCATTCATTTACTCAGAGATATCGTGAAAAAAAGGCAGGGAAGCTCAGATAGTGTACAATCGTAAAACACATGTTTATTGTTAAAATATAATCTAGCCACTCACAAATTAGAACCAAGTACAATTGCTTGTATACATATAAATATGGGTTCCAGAGACAAGCTGGTTTTCTTTCTTGTGTCGGACTGCGTGGTGATCTTACAAGCGTAAGCTCCGTTCTATGCGTTTCATCACAATTGACATTGACATGCCCCTGACAACGTCTTATGGTTTTACACTATGTGAGCTTCCCTGCCTTTTTTTCATGATATCACTGAGAACTCCATACCACTGAATTATGATGTCACATAAAATCGTATGGAGGAATGTTGAAGTGATACCAAGTTTGCCATTGGTCTGGATGGTTTTTTATTTCTGTGTGGAAGAGGTAAGGGGTCCATTGTGGATGATCTACTAAGTCACATGCTCTCTTGACTCTTCCTTTAACAAAAGAGTCCAACAGTTTGCTCAGCGTTTACAATATAACGGGAGACAATACAGCAACAATACAGTTCAATACAAGAGGGTTAGGAGGGCCCTGCTCCTTGGAGCTTACAATCTAAGAGGGAGGGGCTAGTGCTACAAAAGGTAGTACCTGTGGGGGATGGACTGGTAGGAGGAGTAGAAGATTCCATTATTAGCGGAGGGCAGGATAGGCTTCCCTGAAGAGATAGGTTTTCAGAGATTGCCTAAAAGTGAGCAGAGTAGGCGACAGTCTGATAAATCGGGGTAGAGAGTTCCAGAGGATGGGGGAAGCTCTGGAGAAGTCCTGGAGATGAGCATGGGACTTCAATTGTATTTTTCACTTTATTTTCTTTAAAATAAGCATCACTTTGATTAATATGTGTATATGATTCACTATTTGTCACCTTATATAGCGAAGCAATATTTACTTATGTAAGTTTGTATACAATTATTGTATACATCTAATTGTTTTTGCCTGCTGCTTTGTTTCTTTTTTTCTGATCTACCAGTGTGATCTTTGCTTATATAGCATTAATTTACTATTTGTAGTCTTTTTTTTTTTAATTTTTATTTTCACTCCATGATCCTGCAAGTGATACACTTCCTGTGATAGGATGGCAACATTCACTCACCACATGTATATTTTGAGGAGCAGCATTGCCACCCTACGACATGAAGGCTGGGGCTACAGAGCACACACCCCTTTTTATCCATAATATAGAGGGGACAGGAATTATGTAGTCCTCCAAGGTAAGGACTGAGAACAATACAAACTGATAACAGCGGTGGCAGAAAGCACAGGAAGATATCAGCTCACGCTTTCAGCATCTACAACTATTTTTACATTTATTACATACATAAAGCAACATTCTTACAAAGGTGTAAGAAACCAAAAGGGAGCAAATGAAGAACATTCAGTGTAAGGGTTGACATACAGTTTAAGGAAATGAGTGGGAATTGAGGGGGGAACATGCATGTTCCCATGTGGTCCCAGTGTGAACCATCCCTAAATGATGTGGATAATGAAAACAACAATTTATAAAGGAGTTTTAACTGTTCCGCAAAACAACAGCAATGGCCGAAAGGCAGAATAAATATGTTGAAAAAGGACTTTTTAAAATCTTTATTCACATAACTGCACCCCAGAGTTATGTGAACGAAGATCTAGATTGTAAGCTCCATGAGCAAAGCCCTCCTATTCCTTCTCTCTTGAACTGTATTGTAATTGTACTGTCTCTCTTTATATTGTAAAGTGTGTTCAAACTTTTGGCTCTATATAAATCCTGTATAATAATAATATATATATTTTTCAGAAAGGTTCAGTATATGTAGTGATTTGCCTTTTAGCCCTTGCTAGTGTTTTGAGGGGCATCTAAAACTCTTTATATATTGTTGCAGTGGCATATTATCCATGTGTGCAATCTGTTCAGTGCACACTGGCGCTGAGGAGGATGGGGCCCACTGTGCTGTCACACTGCACACATGAAGGAGCTGCACTTGTCTTTTAAAAAGCCCCCCTCCCCTATCACCAATTTCCCCTTACTCCCAGCACTGATCCCCTGTGGCTCCACTGCAGCTTCCAGATTCTCCTTCTCTCCCCTTCTGCTGGCTTTATGTGGTGCAGGTGAGCCACGTGGGGATTTAATTGTGCAAACAGCTCACCACTGCCCCAACTTCCACTCCCTCATCAATCCCCTAGCACCATCTCCCAGCTGCGGCACTGCTGGCTGGCTCCCATCCCTCTTCCCCCACCCACTGACTTTAACTACAGCAGGGGATCCTCAGTGGAATCAAATTCTCTCATCATATTTCCCCCATGGTGCTCTGACCCCACTGTACCAAGCCCCCACCACAACACAGATCCCTATCCCCCCTTACCCTAATGCTGCTGGCCAGCTTCCCCTCCTCCACCTCCTGATGGGGCAGGAGATAACGGTGTGGTATTCAAGATGGAGGGGGGGAGGCAGGGACAGTTAGACATGTTATGTTTACCAGCCTCTTCCCAAATGAACACAGTGAGTGATCTGTGTTTACTATGCTTCCGTTTGTGAATAAATAGGAACCCCTATACAGAAACTTCTATTCATTCATATGCAGTGTAGCTTTGGCTGCACAGAAAGGGAATGAAGACACTATGTCCTCAGCCCCTTTCTTTGCCTCACAAATGAGACATCGGGGGTCTGTGAATGCTCCTGTCAAATGGAACACAGGTTAATGTGTTTCAGCACAGACAAACAGTGCCTGAGGATGTAAACCCCTTAATGCTGGTGCCTTCTGGCCCTTTAAAGGGTTTCTCATGCTGGAAGGCAGGGTGGGGGTTTATGATAATGTCACAGCTGTCGCATTATCGGAAAGCTCACAATCGCAGGTGGCACTCAGGAGCTTTCTGTTATGCGCCAGTAACTATGGCGGGAGTACACAGGGTGGGCGCTCCCGCCACAGGTTTGTTTACAGTCGGGCATGCAAATATGGGGCCTCTGGGCCCACCCACCGAGAGGCCACACATTTGCATACTCTCGGCACGAAAAAGTTAATCTACAGATTGCCGGTAGAAAGGGGTTTATTTAACTTACAGTGAAGGAAATAAGTATTTGATCCCCTGCTGATTTTGAATGTTTGCCCACTCACAAAGAAATGATCAGTCTAAAAATCAAATGGTAGGTGTATTGTAACACTGAGAGACAGAATAGCAAAAAATTCTAAAGAAATGCATGACTAACAAATTATGCACTGATTTGCATGTTCATGAGGGAAATAAGTATTTGATCCCCTTCACAAAACATGACTTAGTACTTGGTGGCAAATCCCTTGATGGCAATCACAGAGGTCAGACGTTTCCTGTAGTTGGCCACCAGGTTTGCACACATCTCAGGAGGGCTTTTGGCCCACTCCTCTTGGCAGATCCTCTCCAAGTCATTAAGGTTAGGTGGCTGACGTTTGACGTTCATCACTGTATGTGGCACTGTGGCTTTATTTCACATGCTCTTCACAACTTCTGTGTCCCTCTCACCATATGAAGAAGACCAAAGAGGCAATGACAAGACGTACTGAAAATACCTGTGCTAAACAAATGGTGCTCACCAGCTGGTGTTCCCAGATGACCACATGGACAGTGGCAGTGGACTTGCCTGCTGTACTATATTTATTCTTCAATGAAAAACAGAAGCCTTAAGGTCACAAGTAAACAAGTCACTTCAGGATAACATTTCTAAAAGAAGTATACCTTTAAATTCAAATCGCTTACAAAAAGGGAAAAGTCATAGAAGTGCGTCCTTGGCTGCTTTCCTTCTTGTTCATCTCCAGCTGTTTTACTGATGTCATGTAACACATACCTATGGGTGCCTGTGGTGTCTCTACTTCATAGCTAACGCATTTTGTTTCCTAATTGGTTGGTACTCTTGGCTGGAATAATGACAGTGCTGACTGAGATATTTACAGCACAAAATTGAATTCTTTCCTGTCTATGCTACTGCAGAAAAGCCCAGCTAATTAAATTGGTGGTCTCATTTTTATGTACTACTCACATAGCTCTCAAAATAAAGTCTCCACTGATTTTCTATATAACGCATCTTAGTGTTTATAAGTTGTGGAACTAGCATACAGCTTTGCCAAGGTCAGTCTGAGCAGACCTCGACTTTATTAGAGGCTGGAGCCGTTCCAGCTTCAGTGTTCATTTACAAAGGTATAAATCTACCTTGGTTAAATACTGCATGACTTTAAAACAACTTCTCAGCTAAAAATCTTCACTCCTACAAGTTGGTCATAAATCAAATGCATATCACCCTTTTCATTTCCAGAATTTTCAGAGGATTGCTTTATCAAAAATAAAATTACATTTACTGTAAAACTACACAGAGGAAACAGTTGTAAAACATGAAGAACACCTTTGGACCTTCTTGTACAATCTAAATTGGAAATAAAATGGCCAGATGCTCTTAGAGAGGAGAGATCAATTATTAAAATGAGTTCAGAGCAAACTAAAGGTGTAAAGATTGGACAGTAGACTGTACGTATGTAATAATGTGTGATATTGGCGTAGTCTTCTATTGTTAACCTTTTTTGTATTAAGCATTTTAATTGAAAACTACGCATTTCATAAAAATTCTATAGATTATTGCTAAACAAGCCATTTTGAGATGTCGTTAAAAATATCTCTCAGCTTTATTTTGTACTCAGCTGTGACTTTCTAAAACTGTGAAAAAATTCAGCCATAGCAAGTGTGGTCCTGCCCGTCTCACCAACGCCAAAGCCAATCTCACACTGCACTGTCACTTGCGTAACAACGCCACTTTGCACAGATATTTTCCAGCTTGCGGGACCATAATCTAGGTGCCAGCAGCCTGAGAGCGATTGTCACTGGGTTAGGTTAAATATGCAACTAACTCTTCAAACTCTAAACTGCCATGAGATAGCTTTGGGACTATCAACCCTTCACAATGTTAGCAAGAACAGATGTGAACAATAAATGTATGTAACACACACTGTCACCACAGACAAGGAAATTCAGAGGATTATTATATACAGTAGCACTCTTCCAGAGACAGGGATTCTTTAGTTTGCATTAAAAAGCCTTAGAGATAGTTTTAACATGGTTCAAAATAGGGTTTATTAATGAAAAGGTCAAATGGTGCAATTGAATTATTTACAAAAAAGGATGTTACAAAGATATAAAGAGAACAATAAAGCAACAGAGAAATAAAATAAAGGAGTTAAGAAGGAAGAATACTTGCAAAGTCCTGGTTTTAGCAGAGTCCAATTGTCCAAGCAAAAACATTGTCGTGGCTCTCTTGGGTGTTCCATGGTTGATGGTAAAACGAGAGCTCGCTTACTAGATCCAGTCAGTCCCTTTTCTGTGATATCAAAGGGGTGTCGCCAGACACCAACTGACCAAATATCCGGTATAAGGGATGGGTGCTGGGAGGCCACCATGTTTACAACCAATTCCCAACTACACTTTTACACTAATATTAATACCTTCCAAAACATGCAGGTGGTATTCTAGAAAATGGCAGATTAATATTTAGAATTGTATTTCAAACCCAGGGATACCAAACACAACGTTCCTTTTTTACCCACGTGGGAGGAGACTCCACTTTCGTATGTGCTAGGGTAGTCATGTATGACCTTGATTTGTTTAGTATGATATTCCCCATTCAAATATATACATAATATTAATGTGTCCTGTTCCTGTTGAATTCTATGAATTGTATGTGGAATTGTTATGTTGTGAAATAGATGTTTTATGGCACGCTCTGCATTCCTGGGAGCCTTAATGGCATTATTGTCATGTGTGACGGCTTGACTGAGTTATTATTGTTTTATGATGGGTCAGAGGGAAGTCTTTTTCATGGTTGGTGGAAACAGACATCCTGCCAAGACGAATTAGCTGTTTACAGCTCTGGCCAGGTATGGACCCTATTTGTGTTTTAGTTAAGATAAGAGGCTCTTTTGAAGTTCGTTAAAACTTACAACTACAAATTCCACAGTTTTAAGGATAAGAGAGGGGAGGAAGGTTATGAAAAACAAAAATGGCTGTTGCATACAGGTTTGCATGTCTCTATTGTGCACAATTATTACAGCAAGAATACATTGAGTACAGTTTTAAAAGCATGCTTGTGTTATTAGTTCACTTCTTTTTCTAGAAGTCTTTATAAGGCTTAAAGTAGAACTATAGGTAAAACTTTTTTTAATGTCGAATAGAGTAGGGTAAGGTCATAACCCCCTGTCAGTTTATTTTTTACCATCTGTGTCCTGTTGGGGGGAATTCCCTTCACTTCCTGTCCCATAGCCAAAACAGGAAGTGAGAGGAAATCCCGTCTAATTAAGGAAATCCCTTGGAGCCCCAAGGTCACCAGAACTAGTGTCCCCATTGAATGACTTCCCCTCTATTACTTTTCATGGAACAACCCAAAATTTGGATTTTTTTTTTTACTTTCGCTTTCAATGATAATGGTAAAAAGGACAAATAGAGAGGGAAAATCTCCTTAACGGGGGGTACAGACAGCTTTATGAAAACTGACAGGTGTTCTAATTCCTCTCCACTCTGTCCAAAACTAAAAAACAAGTTTAGCCTTTAGTTGTACTTAAAGTTCATTTTAGGGCATCCCAGCACTGGTTTCAGGCTTATTACTGTGAGCCATATACTTAAAGCAGAACTTCTTTAAAAAAGTGAAGTCCCATTGGCTCACTCCCAACCCCCTGTCTGCAACTGAGTTACATGATTTTTGGGGGATCAGGGAGAGAGTACCAATTTTTATCTCTACGAACTCCAATTTCCACAATCCTCACCTAGGAGAGGATGGCGTCCCTCATCCCCTCCCGCAGATTCCTGGGGCATATCACATATCTCAGGAGACTGCAGGATCATTATCAAAGTGCCGTGCAAGATCGCTCATATGCAGTGGGGATCCGGCTGTGGTTCCACAGCTGGCTCTTGTGTCCAAGATGGTGGTGCCGGAAATCCACAGTCTTAAGAAGAACCAGCTTTGGCAAGACAGCGGTGGACCCCATGCACTGTACCTGAGTACCTTATTTTTAAATTTTAGGAGCTTCAGAGCTGATAATAGAAATATAGAAGTCAGACACTCATTAAGAGGGTTAATCCGTGTCCCTACTCCTTCACCCCCAAATGGCTGCCCATCAACAACCTACTATGGCTGTTGGAGGGGTTCATACACATGCCAAGGCCATGGTAAAATTTAGCTTGGCACATTGAGTATGAAAGACAGTGTTGCCTGTCAAACTCACCCATTGATGCCAAAAACATTGTGTAGCAACCATGAGCCAAAGGTTTGGTTTGCAGTTACGGAGCAGTGTTTAAATGCAAACTTCCCTTCAGCTGTAAAAAACAGGCAAAAAAAAACCAGGCAGTCAGGAGGTGACAATACTCTACCACTGTCTGAAAAGCAATCCACTGCAAACAAACAATTGACAGCCTAACACTATCCTGTCAATAGGGAGATCTCTTTGATTTTCCAAACAATGTTGTCACTATGTTAAAGGAAATGGAAACTCACCAGATCTACTGGCAGGATTAACAGGTAATAAAATTATGTTACGTTAGGACCATATAAATGCCCCAGAATGTTTTGTTAGCACACAGTAGGTACATAAAGGGGGGACGGATTCATGGTTGCACCCCCTGACCTTATGGGCCCAGGAGCGTGTGAACCCTCTACACTACTCTATTTAGTCTTTTGGAACTTAACTATAACATTTATAAAAAAAAAAAAAAAGCCTCAGAGAGCATAGCCAGTGACACCTCATACAAAATAAGACAGAAAGATCTCTATAAATGGCTAACATTTGAAAATAAAATGATTTCGGAAAATTATGCAGGATTACCATGAAATGGAAAATGTGGTTAAACTGAAGTTTTCTTTTATCCATTGTGAATTATATTCAGCAAGAGAATACCTAGTTTAATATATGATTATTTAAAGTATCTGTTGACATTTGCTAGCAATTTAGAGATGCATTCTTAAGAAGAATTTGAAAATGAGACAACACATGACTGAGTCATAAGGAAAGATTCAGACAGAAAATGTTCAGGCTTTTAGGATTATACAATATTTGTTCTGATGGGTAAATCCATTATGTTGTCTTGTCCTCTGTGCTGTGTGCCAGGATCATTATAACAATGATCACAACAACGGGAACGGGAATTAGGCCTAATCAGCAACAATTTAATCATTAGTCATACTTAGACATATAGATTACCAGGAGAGCAAACAAGATATTAATGTGAGAATGGGCTAGAATCAATCCTTAATAACTTCAAGATACAGTATCTACATGAGAAAAATCATTCTTCAGACTGTATATTTGACTCTAGACTGGTGCTTTTTGCACTTTGTCTACTTTTTAAAATTAGGCATACAACACTTAGGGGTCTCTATTTATAGAAATATCATTCACACAGCCATCTCGAATAATCCCTGTAATATGTCTAATATGTTTCTTTGGTATGATTATCATCTTGATCTAGTGGCCACAATGTGGTAATTTACTGAGTTAGATATTTCAGTAAAATACTGCAGTATGGTCACTAGATGGTCACTAGATGGAGCTGCTGATTACTAGGAAATAAACATATTGGACACATTATGGGAATTTGTGGCAATTACTGTACAAATGCTGTGAGCATTTGTTTTTATAAATAGACCCCTAAGTGTTGCATATCTAAGTTTAAATTGGAGACAAGCTACAAAAAGCAACCATCTGACTAAGGAAAAAGATACAGTCTAAAGAATGGCTTTTCTCATGTAGATACTGTATCTTCACAGATAAATGTTCTGTTATATAGTAGAGTAGTATACTACTCATTGATCAAATAGTGACAGTAGGATAATCTGTATTCAAGATGGTTATTGTGGTTGTGGTTGTTATAATGTTTTTTATATAGATACCAGCTCCTGTATGTTGTTCCCACACTCGGGTACACCTGATTGGGACACCGCGTCATGCGTGCTGACCAATTTGGGTGTACTGTGTAAGCCCACCCCTCCGTCATTGGTTTATAGATTCTCTTCTATGTGTGTGTTTATATCTACACCATATTGCCAAAGCTATTGGGACACCCCTCCAATTCATTGGATTCAGGTGTTCCAATCACCTACATGGTGTATAAAATCAAGCACCTAGGCATGCAGACTGCTTCTACAAACATTTGTGAAAGAATGGGTCACTCTCAGGAGCTCAGTGAATTCAAGCATGGTATTGTGATAGGTTGCCAACTGTGCAATAAGTCCATCAGTGAAAATTCCTTGCCCACTTGAAGTTTGAAAAATAGCACCCGATGGACTCTCAGACTCAGGAACAAGATTCTCTGGTCTGATGAAACCAAGATTGAACTGTTTGATCTCAATTCTAAATGTTATGTCTGGAGGCAAACAGGCACCACTCATCACCTGCCCAATACCATCCCAACAGTGAAGCATGGTGATGGCAGCATCATGCTATGGGGGTATTTTTCAACAGCAGGGACTGGAAGACTGGTCAGGGATGAGGGAAAGCTGAATGGAGCAAAGTACAGAAATATTGTCAATGAAAACCTGTTCCAGAGCACTCACCTTCCAACAAGATAATGATTCTATGCACACAGCCAAGACATTACAGGAGTGGCTTAAGGACAACTCTTTGAATGTCCTAGAGTAGCCCAGCTGGGGCCCTGATTTGAACCCTATTGAACATCTCTGGAGAGACCTGAAAATGGCTGTCCACTGATAGTCTCCATCCAACCTGACTAAGCTTGAGAGAATTTGCCATGCATTAGGTCATATTGCTGTGAACTGTCTCCTAAATGGTGAACCGATGCAATCTGATAATGCTTATTTAGAAAAACGTATGTCTCTTTTTGCACAGGTAGTAAGTGCTGCAGCATGTCAGGAATGCATGGAAAAGCAAATGTGTGTGATTTCAATTGATAAGCCAGTAACTGCTCTGCTAGACTCTGGTAGTGTTGTGACCCTAGTCAAAGGTGATTTTGTAAACCCTGCAAAGTTACACCCTAGCACTATTGGGGTTATTTGTATACATGGTGATACTTGTAACTACCAGACTAATATGGTTGAGATTGATACTCCATGGGGCTCTGTGATACATTCAGTGGGAGTGGTACCCTCACTTCTTCATGAAGCCATAGTGGGGAGAGATTTTCCACATTTCTGGAGGTTGTAGGAAAAAAAGAGGAGTCAGGAGGACTGAGCTCCTTCTGGTGGGGAAACACAAACTCACTCCTGACCCTTTTGACTGCAAAGTTGAAGGGGAAACTGTTGGTGTGTCCAAAGAAGGGGTAAATCCTTTCCCTTTCACTGTAATGGCTGGGGAGCAGGAGGAGCTGGATCCCAACTCAGAGGTTGAGAATACTGAACAAGAGATTATCTCTGGCTCTGATGAGAATTGACAGAATGTGGTGCCTGACCTAGAGGTCAGAAAAGATGAATTTTGTAAGGAACAAATGAAAGACGCCACACTTAATAGAGCCTGAGAAAACATTAAAATGATTGATGGGGAACTGGTGGAAACTGATGTAGGGGTGTCTTTTCCCTACATGGCTCTTAAAATAGCTTGCTGTATCAAGTAGTAAAGCAAGGGGAGGAGGTGGCAGAGCAGCTAGTGGTCCCCAAACCCTATCGCCTGATGGTACTAGATTTAGCTCATGGTAGTATAATGGGTGGACACCTGGGTATAGAGAAAACTAAGGAGAGAATAACTCAGAGATTCTTTCGGCCTGGTTTACATGCAGATGTCAAAGAATATTGTGAGTCATGCCCAGAGTATCAGTATTCTGCACCTTCGCTCCATTTTCCCAGTCCACTGATACCTTTACCGATAATTGAAGTGCCTTTTGAAATAGTTGGCATGGAACTAGTGGGACCAATCGTAAAGTCTGCCTGGGGCAATCAGCACATAATGGTTATACTGGACTATGCCACACAGTATCCTGAAGCCATTCCCTTGCATAATACCTCTGCTAAGACTATTACCAGAGAGCTTGTCCAGGTATTTGGTCGTGTGGGTATTCCAAAAGAGATCTCAACAGATCAGGGCATGCCTTTTATGTCCAGAGTCACAGAAGATATATGTAAGTTGTTCAAAATCTCCCATCTCCGTACCTCAATCTACCACGCCCAAACCGATGGTCTTGTGGAGAGATTTAACAAGACGCTCAAGAATATGTTAAAAAAGGTTGTGGACAAAGATGAAAGAAATTGGGATTTTTTTGTTACCGTACCTCATGTTTGCTATACGAGAAGTATCTCAGGCATCTACAGGGTACTCGCCATTTGAACTACTGTATGGGAGACATCCCAGGGGGTTGCTAGATGTCACAAAAGAAATGTGAGGGGGAGACCACACCCTATAGATGTGTCATCGAGCATATCTCACAGATGCAGAACAGAATCGCAGCCATCATGCCGCTTGTACAGGAGCATATCAAGCAAGCCCAGGAGACCCAGAGAAGGGTTTATAATCGGGGTGCCAAGATCTGTACCTTCAATCCTGGGGATAGAGTGTTGGTACTAGTGCCCACAGTTCAGAGTAAATGGAGAAAGTAGGTGAAGTAAACTGTAAAGTTTACCAGCCAGGGGAAAGGAAACCTGAGCAAATCTATCACGTTAATCTCTTAAAATCTTGGATTGGCAGAGAGACTTTACTGTCAGTACCAACTCCCCAAAAGGACATGGCCCCCATAACACCTCAGGTACCTATAACTGAAACCTTGTCAGTGACCCAACAGAATGACGTTAAGGAGTTTGTGAGAATGGAGACTTTTTCTCTCACCTACCCGGACTGACCACAATAATACAGCATGACATAGTTACACAGCCAGGTGTCCGTGTAAATGTAAAGCCCTATAGAATACCTGAGGCCAAACAAAATAAAGAACATGTTAGAGTTGGGAATGATCAAGGAATCTCACAGTGATTGGTCAAGTCCCATAGTGTTGGTCCCAAAGCCAGACGGAACAATCAGATTTTGTAATGATTTCAGAAAATTGAACAGTGTGTCTAAGTTTGATGCTTACCCGATACCTCGGGTGGATGAGCTCATTGACAGGTTGGGAACGGCCCCATACATAACTACCTTAGATGTGACTAAAGGCTATTACCCCTAACAGAATCTGCAAAAGAAAAGACAGCATTCTCTACCCCCAAGGTGTCCTTCCAATATAAGCGGATGCCGTTTGGTTTGCATGGTGCTCCTACCTCATTCCAGAGAATGATGTACAGAACGTTAAGACCACATCGCCAATAAGCAGCTGCCTATTTGGACAATGTAGTCATCCACAGCCCAGATTGGGAGTCTCATTTGCCCTGGGTGCAATCAGTAGTAAATTCGCTTAGGAAAGCAGGTCTTACCGCCAACCCCAAAAAGTGTGCCATAGGCTTGGAGGAGGCCAAATACCTTGGCTACATTATTGGTCGAGGACTGATTAGTCCTCAGATCAATAAATTTGAGGCAATTCAAAAGTGGCCCCAACCTATGAATAAAAAGCAAGTCCAGGCATTTCTTGTGATCACAGGCTACTATAGGCGTATTATACCTAATTTTGCCACCATTGCAGCCCCACTGACAGATCTGAAAAAAGGTAGGGGGTCAGTTATGACTGAGTGGAATCCTGAGGCGGGGACAGCATTTCAAATGTTGAAACAAGCTCTCTGTGCCTAACCTGTGCTCATGACCCCAGATTTCACAAAACACGTTGTGGTACAGACGGATGCCTCTGATGTGGGACTTGGTGCTGTACTGTCAGATCAGAGATGGGGAGGAGCACCCTGTGGTCTTCCTGAGCAGAAATCTTAATAAACATGAGAAAAACTATGCAATTGTTGAGAAGGAATGTTTGGCTATCAAATGGGCCTTGGTGGCCCTGAAATATTACCTGTTGGGGAGACAATTCAAACTGATACTGATCATGCACCTCTCAAGTGGATGTGCGATAATGAGGAGAAAAATAATCAAGTGACAAGGTGGTTTCTTGCGCTACAAGCATTTAAATTCACAGTGGAGCGTAGAGCGGGGAAACTTCAGGATAATGTAGATGCCCTTTCCTGTGTCCATTGCTTGGTTGGGACAGTTGCTCAGCCGCAATGGCTTGAGCAGAGGGGGGTATGTGATATTATGAAAGGTGCGGTGATTGATGGACGCTTTGGGGTTTATTTACTAAAGCTGGAGAGTCCAAAATCAGACTCCCTTCTGCATAGAAACCAATCAGCTTCTAACCTCAGCTTGTTCAATGAAGCTTTGACAATGAAACCTGGAAGCTGATTGGTTTCTATGCAGAAGGGAGTCTGATTTTGGACTCTCCAGCTTTAGTAAATAAACCCCCTAGTGTCACCTCGCCTGCGTTTATATCTAGGAAACTAAGGTGTAGTCAAGGTTTTCCAGGCCACTTTGGCAAAGTTGGTTCCATACTGGATTTTGCAGTCCACTGATGACCAGCAGCAGGTGGCATAAATAAAGCAGGACTGGAGCAAGAAGTTGCTCTTGGCCTGGGTCTCAGGGAGCCATACCTGAGAGAGCTGTGGATGAAAGAGTTTGCTTTGTACAAGAAAGGAAATGGTTTGCACATTGTTTTGTTCTGTTGGTGACAGGGAGAAGCCCTTCACCTGTGAGATAGGAATCACTTCTGTTTAGTTAGTGTCTGGATGGCAAGTATTTATTTTCTGTTCTGTTCATGATGCATGCAACCTTTTAAATGAAACAGGCTACAAGTCAGATTTTCAAGAAAGACCTTCCGTCTTCACTACATTTTTCCCAGGGAAGGTGATCCCTCACCTGAGCTAACCCCCACTATATATATGTATGTATATATATACTGTGTATATATATATATATATATACTGTATATATATTGCATTCATAAAATAATAAGACCCCCTCCACTTTTTTCAATCCAGTTATGTTACAACCTGATGCTACAGTTGTTTTAATTCATTTTGTTCTCCATAAACTACACTCAGTACCCAATAATGACAAAAATGTATTAAAAAGAAAAAACTGAAATATCACATGTATTTAAGTATTTAGACCCTTTACTCAGTACTTTGTTGAATCACCTTTGCCAGCAATCACAGCTTTAAGCCTCTTTGTATATGATGCAACAAACTTGGTATGGGGTATTTTCTGCCATTCTTCTTTGCAAATCCTCTCAAGTTTAGTCAGGTTCGATGGGGATCGTCTGTGGACAGCCATTTTCAGGTCTTTCCAGAGATATTCAATAGGGTTCAAATCAGGGCCTCAGCTGGGTCGCTCTAGGACATTTACAGAGTTGTCCCTTAGCCATTCTTGTAACATCTTGACTGTGTGCTTAGGATCGTTGTCTTGTTGGAAGGTGAACCTTTGGACCAGTCTGAGGTCCTGAGTGCTCTGGAACAGGTTTTCATTGAGGATATTTCTGTACTTTGCTCCATTCAGTTTTCCCTCAACCCTGACCAGTCTTCCAGTCCCTGCTGCTGAAAAACACCCCCACAGCATGATGCTGCCACCACCATGCTTCACTGTTGGGATGGTATTGGGCAGGTGATGAGTGGTGCCTGTTTTCTCCAGACATAACGTTTTGAGTTGAAGCCAAACAGTTCAATCTTGGTTTCATCAGACCAGAGAATCTTGTTCCTCACAGTCTGAGAGTCCATCAGGTGCTTATTTGCAAACTTCAAGTAGGCTTTGATGTGTTTTGATATAAAAAACACCAAATGAATAAAGTGTTTAAAGTGTTGCTAAGTGAATTAATCAATAATAAGTACAAAACCATATAATAAAAATCACACAAATGCCCATAAAATTCAATAATAATAACACAATTATGTGAAAAGTCCGTGATTGCTGTAAAAAATTATTACAAACTAAAAAGTGATGGAAAGTCCATGAAAAAAGTGTGGTAAAGCAATCCAAAAGTCCATGAAAGTAAATCTATTTCACCATGTGCAGCAAACTGACAACAAAGTGCTCCATAGGATACCCCACATGGATGTAAACTCACCAAAAGTATTTGTCTTCCACTCTTGTGGTTGGCAAACACGCTTTCTGGGACATATTTCCCTTTTAAAGATGAATATAAATCACTGAAGATATTAGAACATAGAAGAATTTATTAACATGCATATGTCATGAAACTATGGCACCATATATATATGGGACCAGAGTGTCAAAACATTGCAATATGAATGACATCATCATATAATTTATACATAATTTGGATATTCATTGCATAAATTATATGGTGATGTCATTCATATTGCAATGTTTTGACACTCTGGTCTCATATATATGGTGCCATAGTTTCATGACATATGCATATACCTTCTATGTTAATAAATTCTGATGTATTTGGAGATTAGTAGCATTGATTCATGCACCATATTTGTGAATTTGGGAGACAAGATGGGAAGATGGATGTGGACGTTTTCCCATATTCACTCATGTTATGTTTGAAAGTTTTTGTTTTTATTTATTTTTAAATTGTTTTAATAATAATTATATAACATGTTACATATTAATATGTGTATATACATAATTGTTATGGAGAATTGTTCTATTATGTATTAACTTCTGCAAGGTTCCCACCTCACTTCCTTTATGGAGGTGTGTATTGCAGTTGACCAATCGGAGGATTAATGTCTCTGATTGCTGAGTCTATAAAGAGCACCCTATGAGTAAGTCGGAAGTGACGAAATGCGTCAGTGTGACGGTGCGGCGACCAGAATTGACGTGGACCGTGACCAGAAGTAACACAACAGTATCCATTAACAACAAACTGGAGGTGGTGAGAGCACCTGGTCTATGTTCACTTCAGGCTTATCTGAGGATAAGCAGTGGAGTCTTTATCTTCCGTAATTTATATTCATCTTTAAAAGGGAAATATGTCCCAGGAAGCTTGTTTGCCAACCACAAGAGTGGAAGGCAAATACTGTGGAGCACTTTGTTGTCAGTTTGCTGCACATGGTGAAATAGAAGATTCACATGTTTGTGTTATTGTTATTTAATTTTATGGGCATTTGTGTGATTTTTATTATATGGTTTTGTACTTATCATTGATTAATTCACTTAGCGCCACTTTAAACACTTTATTCATTTGGTGTTTTTTATTTTAAAAAGTTTTTTGATTTATACATAGTGGCAGCTCCTACACATTTAGGTTGCAATTAGCACGATATGATAGATGTTGATCACATTATCACATTTATTTTATAAAAGTTTCATGTGTTTTGCTCTGAGGAGGGGCTTCCGTCTAGCAACTCTTCCATAAAGCTCAGATCAGTGAAGAGCTGCAGTGATTGTTGTACTTCTAGAACTTAGTCCCATCTCCACACAGGATCTCTGGAACTTAGAGTGATCATCTGGTTTTGTCTCCTCTCTTACCAAGGCCCTCCTCCCCCGATTGCTCAGTTTGGCCAGGTAACCAGTTCTTGGAAGAGTCCTGGTTGTGCCAAACTTTTTTTCATTTGAGAATTATGGAGGCCACTGTGCTCTTATGAATCTTCAGTGCAGCAAAAAAAAAAATGTGTAGCCTTCTCTAGATCTGTGCCTTGCAATAATCCTGTCTCTGAGCTCTGCAGGCAGTTTCTTTGACCTCATAGCTTTTGCTCTGATGCATCGTCAGCTGTGAGCCATTTTACAGAGAGTGTGCCTTTCCACTTCATGTCCAATCAATTTAATTTACCACAGGTGGACTCCACTCAAGGTGTAGAAGCATCTCAGCCATGATCAAGAGAAATGAGGGCATCTGAGCTCAATTTAAGGTGTTGTGGCAAAGGGTCTGAATGCTTATGTCAATGTGATATTTCAGTTTTTTCTTTTTCAGACATTTGCAAACATTTCTAAATTTCTGTTTTCACTTTGACGTCATTGGGTACTGAGTGTAGATTAATGAGAAAAAAAATTAATTTAAATAACTGTAGTATCAGGCTGTACCTTGACAAATTTGAAATAAAGTCGGGGGGTCTGAATACTTTATGAATGCACCGTATATCAGAAAACAAAGTTGATTTCAGATTTTTAGCGTTTATTTTAACCATGCCAAGATATTTACAAGGGAAGACAAAAAAGATTGTGGAAAAGGTTACTTCAAGAAGTTTGACCTATTTAGTATATTGTAGAAAAATGTGACATTGCAATTCTCAAATTTACGATCAGTTATAAAGATAATGAAATAAAATCCTCTGCCTCGATAATCCAGTTTCCTGTTGAAGGAAGACAGTGTGTGTACTAATTGTCGGTCCTGAGATGATTTGTGCTGTGTGTAGTAATACGTATTGAAAGAGACATGTTAATGGAAATGATATTTAGAATTTCTAAATAGTCACACACAGACGGCTAGCCTTTTCTCACAGCACAGAGACTGTAAGAGAGCACTTTCTGTGCTTAGGAAAAGGAAGTAATGCAGAAAAGGTTTATTTTGCATGGCTTAAATCAGTAATTCCTATCTCCAGTCCTAAAGGACCCCTAACAGAGCGGTTTTCAAGCTTGTTCTCTCAAGAGGAGAGAAAGCTCCATCATAAGCTACATTATCTGGTTTCACTTTCCTGTACTCAAACCATGAAAAGGACAAATATTTTATTTAAAATGGGAAAAAAATAAATGAGCAGAAAACTGTACAAGGGTCTTATAATGAACATATATCTAAGTTATGATAGTGATCAAGTGTAATTTACACATGGGGGAAAAGATCATTCTAGTATATGATTATATCCTATTAATAAAAAATCTGGGAAATTTCTTGTGAAATAGTATAGTGACTTAGTGGTTAGCACTCCTGCCTTGCATCACTAGGGTCCTCAATTTAAATCCCAAACATTACACTGCTTGCATGGAGTTTGCATAGTCTCCCTCTGCTTGAGTAGGTTCTCACTCCAAAGGAATGCTGTCTACATTGACCTTATACGGGTGGAGACCTTAGATTGTAAGTTCAGTCAGAGAGTAAAGTAAATGTATAATATGTAAAATGCAGAATAATTTGTGACTGTATATTTGAATACTTGCAACACATATACAGTAGATTCCAAGCAAACCATATTTATGCAGGGCAATGCTCCATCACATGCATAGAAGTACTCCACTGCGTGGCTAGCTAGTAAAGGCCTTAAAGATGAAAGAATAATGATATGGCCTCCTTCCTCACCTGAACTAAACCCTATTGAGAACTTGTGGGCCCTTCCTAAATGGGAGATTTACAGTGAAGGAAACAGTACACCTCTCTGAACAGTGTCTGGGAGGCTGTGGTTGCTGCTGCACAAAAAGTTGACCATCAGCAGATCAAGAAACTGACAGACTCAATGAATGGAAGGCTTATGACTGTTATTGAAAAGAACAGCGGCTATATTGGTCACTGATTTTTTTTTCTTAAATATCAGAAATGTTTATTCATAAATTTTGAGTTGTTTATTATATTCACTTTAACAGTTAAAAATAAAAAAGTGAGAAGGGAATATTTTCAATTTCCATTTAGTTGCATCATAATTCTGTACACTAATAGTTGCCCAATAATTGTGCACACATAAATATTATCATAGGAAAGCCAAAACCTTACTTTTACTTTCTTAAATATTCAGGTTTGAGGTTTATTAACATTTTGAATTGACCGAGAGCACTGTAGTTGTTCAATAATGAAATTAATCCTCAAAAATACAACTTTCCTAATAACTGAACACACAGTATATATAAATAGCACAGTGTCAGCACAGTGGCTAAATGGTTAGCACTTCTGCCTGGAAGTACTAGGGTCATCGGTTCAAATCCAAGCCACGGCACCTCCTGCCTGGAGTTAGCATGTTCTCCCTGTGCCTGCGTGGGTTTCCTCTGGGTACTCCAGTTTCCTCCCACACTCCAAAGACATGCTGGTAGGTTAATTGGATCCTGTCTAAATTGGCCCTAGTATGTGTATGTATGACTGTAAGTTAGGGACCTTAGATTGTACACCCCAAGAGGGTTAGGGACTGATGTGAATGTACAATATATATATATTATTATTATTTTACAGGATTTATATAGCGCCAACAGTTTGCTCAGCACTTTACAATATAACGGGAGACAATACAGCAACAATACAGTTTAATACATGAGGGTTAGGAGGGCCCTACTCCTTGGAGCTTACAATCTAAGATATATAAATTGACAGCGCTATATAACTACCTGTAATAATAATAATTTTTATATATATATGGTAAAAAAAAGCATGGAAGCTTTTTGAAGAACCCTCATATTTTCTAGAAAGCAAGCAATTGGTCAAACATGTAGTTAACATTCCAGGCCAACCATGGACAGCCAGTGTACAGGGAGTTGAGAATGGGCACAGGGTGGCACACCCATTCTATGCATGTATTAGGAGCATGGGAGGGGGCACAGTTCTGCATCCTTGCCTTGGGCACTAAACAAACCTGTCCCGGTACTGGTACCATCCAATTCGGCGCAGGGAAGATTTTGGTTTTCATTTGGGCTGTTGTTAGGATTACATGGACACCCGCAGCAGATTGCACACCCAGTGAGTTTTGAACAAGGTGCGGGAAACATAAGTTTCCAGCAGCATTTTCTGGTGCAATGGGCTCTAAGGGTTTTTCCTGTTTTATGAGTACAAATATTTCTCTCCCCATGAGCAGTAGGGCTCAAGAAGGACTAGATATCAGGCAATGCAGCTAGAAATATTTTAAATTTGATATGGAAATGAATATATGATTTTAAACTTTCATCATAATTAAACTTTCAGATTACTATAGGCATTTGACTTTCATCATCCAAAACCTATGGTTTTGCTCACAGCTTGTCAATCGATGCATGGATATTTGTCAGGGAAAAGTCTGCTGGTGGATGGTTGATAGCCAATTTCTTTCCTGTTTCAATGCAGAATGGGAACACCAGCACTCAGAGTCCCAGCCTTAACACACACATATATGTCAAAGGATACAAGAACGTATGCCAGCTTTCAGCAGTTCTATCACCACCTAATATCCGAATTGTAATGCAGCGCCCAGCTTCAGAATGCTTCTCAAGTCATGCAGTCACAAGCCTTCTGGGACATTGTGACAATTTAAATAAATACAAGTCTTTGCCGGTTTTTATCTCCCGGAGTGGAATAATGTTGGAGGTTCACTTGTATTTATGTCATTATTCACACTGCTTATGTTAAAAAATAAAGATAAATAAATCCTCTCACTCCCCATCTGTTAAGTGTTTGCAGGGAATGAATGGCTGGTCAAAATAATTTTAGTTGTGTGAGACCTTTCCACATAAAAGATAACAACTCTCTGACCTACAGTAGAAGCTGACCCTGTGATGTATTTTCATCCAGCCTCAGACTTCCTGTGTGGAATAAGATGGTGCCCTATTGCTGTATGTATGGTTGGAACTGATATGCTTAACAAAGACAGGGTTGAAATTTGCCTTGGCAGCCCTGCTTTATTTCTTTGAAGGAGATATTACAGAGATCCCCTTACATTTAGAAAGTAAGGCCATCTTCACAACTTAAAAGGACTGAATGAATGGCAAAATAATTATTAGGTCTTACAGGTTAAGAGCACGTTCAGATAAAGTACACTTTCCCACTTTGTCTGACCGAGATGATCTAAACCAGGCACCAAACGAGTTCCATGGAACCCTAGGGTTCCTCCAGAGGTTGCTGTTTCTTGAGCAAGTTACAATTGGTCTCCTAGCTGAGTTCTGGTACTAACACCACTCAGTAGAGTCAGAAGCATGGGACCAGTGGAACATCTCTCATTTTTCAGGTTAGTAAGAACTGACATAAATGATCATGCTAGCTGTCTAAGAGGAAAGCATTCTTCCCACTGGCCACCAATGTGCTGTGGCTAATGTACCATGAGCTTTAGATCTAATTTTTAGCAGTGGTAGAACATTATGTCAAGGGTTCCTCTATGCTCTCTAAAAGCATTGGGAATGTCTAATCTAAACTATCCAACCCTGGCACTCAGCTGCTTATATTTGCATCCTGTAATCTAAATGTTCCCCATCACTGGCAACACCTGTGCTATGAGTCCCCATAGACTTCTGTCGGACCATCTCCCAAGAAGTCTACTAGGGTTCAGTACACAGGCATCGCCGGTTGCGTGGAAGACTTCAGCTGCAGGATGTAAAGATCAGGCAGTGGATACAAGACTGAGATAAGAAGGCAACTTGGAGTTAGGTAGTTTAGATGAGTGGGGGCTAGGCAGTGTGAGTAGGTGCACTTACCCTTTATTGTTACAAGGAATACAGGGTATATTATTAGCAGCTGATGTCTCTACAGAATTGCATTGTCAACATGGTGTTCCTAAAAATAAAAACCAGCCCCAAATGCCTATAATTTATAAGTACAGCTTTTGTGCCTGTAAGTACTGAATTCCAGCCTCTGATGTCATTACAGACATACTGTCCTGCCTTCTCTGCAGTTATGAAAGGGTTACAGAGGATTACAGGCAGTATAACCTTTGATGTCCACACAGTAAAGAGTCGATGATTGATAACCGATGATCTTTTACTGATAACATGTGATCATAATGAGAATGAATGAATGTGCGGATGAATGTGAACAAATGCGCGAATGTGGTAAAACTGAAATACAAACAGAATAAACAGACATGAGTACATATCTAACTTCCTAGCTATGTGCATAACATTCCTCAGTATATAGGAGGGGTACTTACAGACTTTGGGGGTCTAATCAAGCCCATATATGAAGAGGGAACAGCATCCCACATGTACTTGCATTGTAGAATTTCTTCAGTCTGAAGAGATGAGGTCACTTCCTCCCAAGTTAGCAAACAGGAAGTCTCAGGCCTTAAGGGGACAGACACTGCTGAATGCTAAAGAATGCCTTGTGTAATACAAGGCAGCACACTCCCCACCTGGCATAATAATGATATGCCACTATTAAACTCCGGGAAGGAGTAAAACGACTTCCGTGATGGGTCTAAGGTACACCTTAGGGGTGCCCTGTTTTACTACTCTGACCTCTACTTTCCTGACTCTGCTATCACTACTAGCATCAGTCCCCACAATGAGTCCAATTGGCCACTCGTTCCTGTGGGCCTGAGAGTCTTTTAGTAGAACAACATCTCCAACTTGTAAGTTGGGCTTGTCGGCTTGCCATTTTTTGCGTGGTTGAAGGGTCATCAGGTACTCCTGTCTCCATCTCTTCCAGAAGATATCGGCAAGGCTTTGAACTTGTTTCCATTGTTTGGTGTACAAGTCTTTAAGATCAAAGTCCCCGTTGGGAGCTGTCACCATCTCCATCTTCTGGGTCAGCAACGTTGCTGGTGTCAAGACGGTTGGCATCTCTGGGTCAGTAGACACTGGGACCAAAGGTCTGGCATTCATGATAGCCATGACTTCAGCCATCAGCGTGGTTAGGACTTCGTGTGTGAGACGAGTAGATCCAATCTTTAGAAGCATTGCATCTAGAATGCGGCGAGCTACTCCAATCATCCTCTCCCAAGCTCCTCCCATATGTGAGGCATGAGGAGGATTGAAGATCCAAGTGCATCTTTGGTTTTGAAGATAGTTACTTGTCTCTGAGTCTGTTGCAATGATCTTCAATTCCTTGCAGGCTCCAATAAAGTTTGTGCCACAATCAGAACGAATCTGTTTTGCTGGTCCTCGAATGGAGAAAAATCTTCTCAAGGCATTGATGAAGCTTGAGGTAGATAGAGACTCAATTACCTCAATGTGAACTGCTCTGGTACTCATACACGAGAAAAGAACAGCCCAGCGTTTGCTCTCTGCACTGCCTCCTCTGGTCTTGCGAGAAGAAATGTTCCAAGGACCAAAAACGTCCAGGCCTACATTTGTGAATGGAGGATCTGAAGCCAGCCTGTCTGGAGGTAAGTCTGACATCTTCTGGACTTCAAGTTTTCCTCTGATTTTCTTGCAAATTACACATTTGTTAATCACACTGGAGACTAGTCTTTTACCTCCTAGGATCCACAATCCAGCTGAGCGGACTGCTCCTTCAGTGAGGTGGCGACCTTGATGTGCAACTTGCTCGTGGTGATGTCTTGTCAGAAGAACGGCAACGTGATGATTCTTGGGTATGACAATGGGATGCTTTTCTAAAATAGTCATATCAGCTGCGGGTAGACGTCCTCCAAGTCTCATCACTTCATCTTCATCAAGGACAGGGTTCAACTTTTTGAGTGGGCTGTGTTTAGAAAGTTCTTCTTTCTTGAGAAGACCTTGAATTTCTTCCTTGAAGGCTTCCTGCTGAACACATCTGATAATGGTGACATTGGCTTGCTCAAGATAGTCATTGTTACCCTGGTCAACACTGGCTGTTTTGCTGAAGGATCTGGCCAAGCAGATGAGTTTCCCTATGGCACGGATGAGTGACTTCCAGCTGGAAAACCTTTCGAACCTACATGAGCCAAGACCTTCTCTGGTGGTTAGAGTCTTGTAAACTGCAACTAGAGGTCTTACCTCTTTGTCTTGGTCTGGTTCTACAAGCTGAAAAGTTCCTTTCTGATCAGTCTCTTCAGTTTCTGGTCCAGTCAAGAAGGATGGACCTGTGAACCAGTTAGTCTGTTTGAGGACAGCAGCTGGTACCAGTCTAGTCCCATGGTCAGCAGGGTTCTTGTCTGTACTGATGTGATGCCACTGTTCTGGACTTGTACACTTTCTGATACGTGTTACTCTGTTTGACACGTATGTGTAGAATCTTCTTGAAGCGTTGTGGATATAACCTAAAACAATGTTGCTGTCTGTGTAGAAGTTCACTGCATGGATCTCGATGTCCAGTTCTGCAATGAGTAAGTCTGCTATCTCCACAGCTAGGACAGCAGCACAAAGTTCTAAGCGTGGAACCGTGTGAGCAGGTCTTGGAGCCAGTTTGGACTTTCCCAAGATGAATCCTGCATGGCTTTGTCCCTGAGTGTCTATAACTCTAAGGTAGGCTACAGCTGCTATAGCCACAGTGGATGCATCTGAAAACACGTGTATCTCTCTTCGTTTTGTAACAGACAAAGAAACAGAGACGTATGGTCTTTGGATGCTAAATCGCTCAAGCTCCAGCAAAGAGTCTTTCCACAACTTCCACTGCATTTCTTTCTTTTCAGGTAGAGGTGTGTCCCAATCACTTTGTCCTAGCTCAGTTGTAATCTCTCTCAAAAGTGCTTTGCCTTGCATGGTGATGGGTGCTACGAACCCCAAGGGATCGTAAAGACTGTTGACCGTAGACAAGACACCTCGCTTTGTGAAAGGCTTCTCTTCCCTGGATACTCGGAAGGTGAAGCTGTCAGTTTTCAAGTCCCAACTAAGCCCTAAGCTTCTTTGAAGGGGTGGTGAATCTGTACCTAGATCTAGGTCTTTGAGGTCTTTTGCACGGTCTTCTGCTGGGAATGCTTCCATGACTTTGCTGTTGTTGGAAGCCACTTTGTGCAGTCTTATGTTAGATTCTGCTAGCAAGTCTCTAGTGCTTTTCAAAATGTCAATGGCTTCTCCACTACTGGAGAAGGAAGCAAGTCCATCATCTACATAAAAGTTTTTCATAACAAATTGTTTGGCTTCGGGGTTGTGTCTGTCACCTTGCTGCGCTGCTCGTCTCAAGTTATAGATAGCGACAGCTGGTGAGGGACTGTTCCCAAACACATGTACTTTCATCCTATACTCTATGATACCTTTGTTGAGGTCGTTGTCTTCATACCATAGGAACCTCAGGTAGTCTCTGTGGTCTTCACGGACAAGGAAGCAGTAGAACATCTGCTGTACATCTGCTGTTACTGCAACAAGTTCTCTTCGGAATCTGATAAGGACTCCAAGAAGTGTGTTGTTCAGGTCTGGTCCGCTGAGAAGTACATCATTAAGGGAAATACCTTCATGCTTTGCACTGGAATCAAATACTACACGTATCTGACCTGGTTTTTGAGGATGGTACACTCCGAATATTGGCAAGTACCAGCGTTCTTGTTTTTCATGCAGTGCTGGTGCTTTTTCAGCTTGATCTTTGTCAAAGATTTTCCGCATGAATTCTTGGAAGTGTTCTTTCATGTCTGGCTTTCTTTCAAGAGTGCGCTGCAATAGCGCAAGGCGTTTCTCTGCTTGCACTCTGTTGTTGGGAAGACGATGCCGTGGTGTACGGAATGGTAGTGGGGCTACCCAACTGCCTGCTTTGTCTTTGAAGACTTCTCTGTCCATGATCTCAAGGAAGAGGTTATCTTCAACAGATGGTGCTAGTTTGTCATCATCTTGAGTTCTCTCAAACACTTTGTGGCCTAGCTGATCTGAATCTTCAGCTGAGGCTGTATCTTCCAGGAACCTCTGGATGTTCTGGGGATGTGTTGGGTTAGATAGTTTCTCTTTAATCTGCATGCTGTTGTTACATGGGCAAAGACATGATGTGCGACCGTTCTGCAGCAGATTTGTTCTGTAGACATTCACCTTTGCGGGTTTGTGAAGTCCGTCCAGACATACATTTCCAACGATAACCCATCCAAGATCAAGACGTTGAGCAAATGGTGCATTGTGCGGCCCATTGTATTGTTCTCTGACCTTGTGCACTCTCAGTATGTCTCTTCCTAGTAGAAGGACGATTGCAGCATCTGGGTTGAGTGTTGGGATCTTGTCTGCTATTCGCATGAGATGAGGGTAGTGACGTGCCACTTCAGGTGTGGGAATCTCTGACCTGTCATCTGGTATCATGTCACATTCTATGAGGGTAGGAAGAGTCAGCTGTGTCTTTCCATCTAATGACTCAATGGTGTAGTTGTTTGCTCTTCTCCCTGCAGTCTCTATAACTCCAGAACATGTCTTCAAGGTGTATGGAGTTGGACTTCCTTTGTCACCGAAGAGGTCGAAGAACTCTGTCTTTGCTAGAGACCTGTTGCTTTGTTCGTCTAGGACTGTATACATCTTCACTGCCTTTTCTCTGAGACCGTTGGGATACACTTTGACTAAGCATATCTTGGAGCATGATCTAGAGAGTCCTGGTTCTGTACAGATCTCAGTACACTTTGAAGTTATCGCTGGTGTTGCACTTTCTTTTTGCTCCCCACCATGATCTTCTTGAGTTGCTGGAACTTCTGATCTCCATGGTGGTGGTCCTGGGTGCAGTGCTGACAGATGTCGGTCATTGTTGCATTCTGTGCACCGTATTTCTCTCTTACAGTCTTTTGCAAGATGTTGCATTGAGGCGCAGCATCTGAAACAAATGTGATTGTCTTTAAGGTAAGCCTTGCGCTCCTCTAATGTCTTACTTCTGAAACTGCGACATTTTCTTAGTGGATGAGGCTTGTTGTGTATTGGGCACTGTTTGTCTGGATCCTCAACTTCCTTGCTTGTGTTGTCTTCCTGATTGGCTGCAGCCTCAGGCGGGACTTCTGTCTTCCGCACAGACACTGTTGCTCTGCGTTCTTTGTAGTGTACTGGCGACTGCTTCTCTGTCCTTGGGGCACCTGCAACTCTCTTGTTCAGGAAGGCGAAGCTTGGGTCATTGCGTGTCTTAGCTTGGTCTACAACGAATTCAGCAAGGAAGACAAACGGTGGAAATGCAACTCGATAGTCTTTCTTGTATCTGGATGCTTGAGAGACCCACCTTTCTTGCAGGTTGAAAGGGAGCTTCTCGATTATGGGCTCTACTCCACGTGCTGTGTCTAAGTATAAAAGACCTGGCAGAGTTCCACTAGTCTTTGCTGCTTCTATCTCTAGGAGTAGGTCTCCGAGCTCTCTCAGCTTCTGATTGTCTTTGTTTGTCATTTTCGGGCAAGTTTCTATTTTCTTTAAAAGTGCTTCTTCAATTACTTCAGGTGACCCATAGCAGTCTTCCATTCTCTGCCAGACCATCGCAAGTCCTGCTGTTGCATCATGGACATGCACTGACCTGATTCTTTTGGCCTGCTCTGAGGACTCTGGTCCTAGGTATTTGGCGAGTAGGTCGAGCTTCTCTCTGTCTGTCAGCTCTAAGTTTTGGGTGCTGCTTAGGAAGGATGACCTCCAGGCCCAGTAGTTTTCAGGACGATCGTCGAACTTCAAGAGACCAGTGCTCACCATCTCACGGCGCATCAGGTATTTCGACACGTCTGTAACCCTTGCTGTGTCAGGTGCGTTTGTTCTGGGTACAAACGCGGGACTACTGGCTGATAGTGACTGATGGGTTCGTTGAGGTATTTGACTAAGTCTATTTTGGTCAGATGGTTGCTCTCCTCTATTGTAGTCTAGATCTGGTTTTGCACGAGGAGAGGTTATATCGCCATCTACTTGGTTTCTTAGCGTGTTGGCGGTTTGGTATCTGAGCCCGTGATTGGTTAACTTATCACGTGGCGGTTCAGGTTCAGTCTTGTAGTGATGCGTAACATCAAAGCTGTCTGCTCCCAACTGGGTCCTTGATGGTTTCGGTGCATCACTAGGCTGTTTATCAGGGTACAGGGTTGCTTGTGATTGCACGTACTCACGGGTGCGTTGGAATGTACTGCGAGGTGTTATCAGGGTTTCCAGTACATCGCTCTCTACAAACTGAATATCTGCAGCTCTCGCGAGAACTTCGGCTTCAGCTATGGCTGCTGCAGCTATTTTCTGTTGCTTAAGTATGTGTAAAGAGGCTCGTACTTCTGCCTTTCTCCTAAGCATTTCTGCTTCCCCTTCGGCTTGTCTCTTCTTCTGCTCTTCATCTAGGTAGCCTTGCTCTTTCATAAGCTCTGCTTCCTGTATGGCATAGGAGGCCATGGCGCATGCGGCCTCGGCCTTGGCTTGTGCCCTGGCGGCGATAGCGCTGACTGAAGACAAGTTTGTGACGCTAGAATGTCTGGAACTGGTATGCTTACTCCTGGCTGCCCCAGTACTGACTGACGATAGGTCTGTGATGCTTGAATGCCTGGAACTTGAACGCTTAGATCTGGCGGTTTCTGCTTTGGATGACGACAGATCCGATTTGTTATAAGTTCTCGGCGTGCTGCATTGTGACCTAGTTTCCAGCGTACTGTGCATATTTTCTTCCTGTTTGCACGAGATTTTAGGAAGGGTTAATTTAGTGATATCTTTCATATCTTTCTCTGTGTCTGCGTGCTGCATTGTGCTTGAGTGGAGTACACAGCGTGTACACGAAGCTGAGTTAGTTTCACTTTGCTATGCCTAGACTGGCTGTGCTGTGGGGATTTCACACACACGTGCTGCTGCACCAACAGTTAAGAGTCTCCTCTGTGTTGTGGGGCCTGCTGTAGATTTTTCACACAATGTGCTCTGAAGTAACCGTGTAAGTCTTTTTACTGTCCTGCCTTCTCTGCAGTTATGAAAGGGTTACAGAGGATTACAGGCAGTATAACCTTTGATGTCCACACAGTAAAGAGTCGATGATTGATAACCGATGATCTTTTACTGATAACATGTGATCATAATGAGAATGAATGAATGTGCGGATGAATGTGAACAAATGCGCGAATGTGGTAAAACTGAAATACAAACAGAATAAACAGACATGAGTACATATCTAACTTCCTAGCTATGTGCATAACATTCCTCAGTATATAGGAGGGGTACTTACAGACTTTGGGGGTCTAATCAAGCCCATATATGAAGAGGGAACAGCATCCCACATGTACTTGCATTGTAGAATTTCTTCAGTCTGAAGAGATGAGGTCACTTCCTCCCAAGTTAGCAAACAGGAAGTCTCAGGCCTTAAGGGGACAGACACTGCTGAATGCTAAAGAATGCCTTGTGTAATACAAGGCAGCACACATACCATCCTACACTGTTGGCTCTTAGGTCTTCTGTCTAGCAGCTAGCTCTTTGCAAACCACAGGTCCTCAACCAAAGGTATGTGTGCCACAGGGGGTAATACTGTGTGCTAAAGTTAATTTTTAATAACAGTTTTGAATTTTAGCAAATTAGAAATCCTACCTAAAATAGATCTAATCATTTAGCTATTTATGAATAAGGATTTGTTTATAAAAAAACTTTATGCACAGTATGGTTATTTTGACAAGAAATGTGTACTCAAGACATTGTAATACATATCAGGGGATACTTGGTAAACACCGTTCTTGTTTTTCCTTAAATAGGAGAATATTTTAAGTGGAAATATTATGTAGACCACAAAATACATTCAAATAGAATGTAGACTTGTGAAATATAGCCACAAATCGTAGACAGTCTAGGTTCCAGTATCGCCCCCCAATACTTGGCTTAGATCTGGCACTAGAGAGTGACTGTAGGGCACCCTTACCATGGATTGTCTTGTCATTGCACAATCTATGATTTCTTTTTTTCACATAGTGACTACCCCTAGTCTGTAATATACAGTTGTGCTCAAAAGTTTGAATACTGCGGCAGAAAAGGTGACGTTTTGGCATGCACATAGAAAATATGACTGATCGCGCCAGAAAACAGTCTTTGTTTAAGGATAGTGATCACATGAAACCATTTATTATCATATAGCTGGCTCCTTTTTAAATCATATTGATAACAGAAATCACCCAAATGGCCCTGATCAAAAGTGTACAAACCATGGAATGTCTGGCATTGGTGCAAACACACAAGGTGACACACACAGTTTAAAATGCCAATTTAAAGGTAAGTTTCCCACATCTGTGGCTTTTTAAATTGCAATTAGTGTCTGTGTATAAACAGTCAATTATTTTTTTAGCTCTCATGTGGATGCACTTAGCAGACTAGATATTAAGTCAGAAAAGAACTGTCAAAACAACAGCATAACAAGGTAATGGAACTTTATAAAGATGAAAAAGGATTTAAAAAGATATCCAAAGCCTTGAATATTCCAGTCAGTACTGTTCAATCACTTACCAAGAAGTGGGCAATTCAGAGATCTCTTGATACCAAACCTAGGTAAGGTAGACCAAGAAATATTGGAGCCACAACTGCTAGAAGAATTGTCAGAGATACAAAGAAAAACCCACAGGTAACCTTTAGGAAAAAGACAGGCTACTCTGTAAAAATACAGTTTGGCTGTTTCAAGGAGCACAATACAATGATACTTGAACAAAAATTAGCTACATGGTAGAGTTGCCAGAAAGAAGCCTTTACTGCGCCAATACCACAAAAAAGCCTGGTTACAATATGTCCAACCAAAATAGAGCTTTATGGTCACAACCTTAAGCGCTATGTTTGGAGAGGGGTCAACAAGGCCTAAAGCGACAAGAAAACCATCCCCACTTTGAAGCATGGTGGTGGCTTACTGCTTGATGGCAACATGAATGCAGCATGCTGTCAGAAAATGCTGGCAGATAATTTGAATTCTTCTGCATGAAAGCTGCACATAGGATGCTCTTTGACTTTCCAGTACGACAATAATCCTAAGCACAAGGCCAAGTTATCCCTCCAGTACTACAGCACAAAAAGCTGAAGGTTCTGGAGTGGCCATCACAGTCTCCTGGCCTCAAATGTGTGATTCATGCAAAACAACCAAAGACTTTGCATGACCCGCGGGGCATTTTGCCAAGATGAATGGGCAGCTATACCACCTGCAAGAATTTAGGGCCTCATAGACAACTATTACAAAAGACTGCACACTGTCATTAATGCTAAAGGGGGTAATACACAATATTAAGAACTAAGGGTATGGAGACTTTTGAACAGGAGTCATTTCATTGGTTTACTTGTTGCCATGTTTTGTTTTATGATTATGCCATTCTGTGATGACCTACAGTTGAATATGAATCCCATGAGAAATAAATGAAATGTATTTTGCCTGCTCACTCGTGTTTTCTATAAACTTGGTGCATACTGTACAGTACAGTATATTACTAATTCTCCAAGGGTATGCAAACTTTTGAGCACAGGACTATACATATAAACCAGAGGCACTACATCTTGTACGCAGGATGCAGTGCTGCCCGATCAATCTGATAAGAGGAGATTCAGACTAATCCTGGCTATGGATGAGTTTAAGGTTTGAACCAAATTTTTCTAATAAAAAATAATAAAAGCCTTATCAAAAGATGTGTCTTTATTGACGCTTTTCAATTTTTTGTGTGAATGAGTAGGAGTACTTGTTGACCTAGATGGGTGTCAGTATCTGGGGTCCCCCCTTTTGTTAAAGGGGAAACCAGATTACAATAAGCCCCCTGACCACAGACCCCTGCAACCACTGGGTCAGGGTTGTAGGGAAGAAGCCCTTGTTCTCATCAACTTGGGGACAAGGTTCCTTGCCGGGGGGGGTCCCCCGGCATGGTTGAAGATTGGGCATTCTTGTATTAATTGTGTTCATTCGCTGTAAATTTCCCACCATCTAGCAGTTTTTCCAATGTAGCAGCTGCCACATTTTTATTTTCCATTAGATGTATAACAAGTTTCTTTCCTCCATTGAATTACCTTTTCACTGAACATACACCAAAACCAGTTATCTGACCAAGGGAGAAATAATATAGTACGTCCTGGTGATCTGAAAATACAACAGCAACAAGGGTACCCAATAAGATCTATTGCTGCTAAGAAATTTGCTCTATCATGGCAAAGCCCAGATGAAAAAGTAAATAAAATGCGCACTTTATGCTTTTGAATTTTTTATGCCTTTTATATATTTTAATAGTTTCATTTCAGTTTTTGGTTATGTTTACCAGCTCAAAAGTTGTAAATTTAATCATACAAGTTCTAAAGCTGGCCATACACTCCTGAAGCAGCTGAAATTCGCTCTGTGGGTGGCCCTGGCTGCAACACCTGGATTGACAAAATCTGCAACCAGTCTCCTGCAGCCTCCTCTCTAGGGTTGCGATTGCATGCTTGCCCCTATCTCGAACAAAGAAAGCAAGCAGAGTTTCTGTCCATAAGAACTAATCAAAAATAACTCCACTTTTGTGAAAAAAAGCATTACAAAAAAAAAATTATAATAATAATAATATAGTGTACACAGTTACTATACACACCATACTGTAATTTAATGTTATTAAAAATTACTTCTCTCTTCCACTGTAATTGTCTGTAAAATTCAATGCAACTTGGAGGTGTTCCATACACAGGTGGTGTACCTCCAAAAATGTCATTTCCTGCTTGGATGAATAACTACACACTAAGATACAAGTCAGGTTTTAGCCATTCTCTGCAACAAAAAGGTCAGTTTTGGTAAGATACTCCTTAAACACATCTAAGGGGATGCAGACCCTGCACATTTTCTCATCAGAAGTATGAAAGTCTATCAGCTGCTTATTATTTATCTATTTCAGGAACGTATATAGCGTCTTCAATTTAAGCAGCATTATACACATATATAGTACATTCATGTCAGTCCCTAACCTTCAAGGAGCTTACAATGTAAGATCCCTAACGTACATTCATACGTACACATACTAAGGCCAATTTAGACAGGAGACATGTCTCTGGAGGTTGGGATTCAAACCAACAACCCTAGAGCTGCCAGGCGAAAGTGCTAACCACTTAGCCACTCTGCTGCTTATAATGAATTAGTCACTCCCATTCAGAATCACTGTACACAAGGCATGGTCTAAAAAAAGCGCTATTCAGAGGAGAAATTGGTAGGAATCTGCAACAATTTGTTAAAATCCTTGCAATGTACATTGATCACCCAGAGAGGATTGTTTTTTTTTCTCAAAACAATTGGAGTTACTCTTTAAGCCCTGGGATGACAAGTGGAGGTGTCCAAAGATAGAGAAGAAGAGATGGGGCACCAGAGTCTGTGGCAGTAACTTATAGCAAGTAGTAGCTAATCCCTGAAGAAGGGGGTTCTTCAAACAAAATACTGATCGGCTGAATTCCTAATTTCTTACCACTGGGATCATTCCCTATACATCATTATCTTCCTGTCAATCATCAGCTTGTATGATCTGTGTAATATATATTTTTACTCCTAGATCTATTGTTAAATATATTAGTATTACATCACAGATGGTTCTATTGTTCATAATGGGTGGATCTCTGCAGTGTAAGGTATATGATACATAGTTAGTCAGGATATAAAAAGACATCTAGTTCTAGAATAAATAAATAGAAAAACCTCCACACTCAGAATCTTATACCCACAGTTGATCCAGAGGAAGGCAAAAAAACATCTATAAAGCATGGTCCAATTTGCTCCAGAGAAGGAAAAATGTATTTCTCGATCCCCAGAAGACAATCGGATATTCCCTGAATCAACAATTTTTGCCGTTATTGCTTATAAATGTATTATCTAGTTATATTATGAGTATTTAGGAATGCATCCAACTCTTTTTTTTAAAAGAATCTACTGAGCGGGCCAGAACTAGTTATTGAGTTGTTACCGTGAAGAAGCCTTTTCATATATGGAGGTTAAATCAAATTCCCTCCAGACATAAAGAGTGCCTTCCGTCCTTTGCAATAGTTGTAAAGTGAATAACTCAACACCAAGTTCGTTATGTGACAGAAAGATAGGAGTGCAGGATCTAAGCTAGAATAAAAGCAACTGATCTATTGATGAAAAATATTTTTTATAGCACACTTACAATTAATATTTGGTAGATCAGCATGGAAAGCAGAGAGCACCAGGCATCAGGACAGACACATAACCAGGCTTAACTGAAATAGCATGTCACGTCTATGGTAGTGAGCTCTATAAAACCACAGCTTGGGATTCCCCAGGGTGCGGAGTCTAAGCCCCAGCCTGCTTGTTCACCAGGGCCCCTGATGGTGGGGATGGACTTGGAGCAGGCTGGAACCAGGTCGCGGCCCCCAGGTACACCTAGCCGAGGTAGAAGAGACCGCTAGCGGGAGCAGGGTGCAATGGGAGTAGAGACAGGATATCCAGTAGGCAAGCCAAGGTCAGGAAAGGTGGAACACAAGCAATGTCAGGAATGAGCTGGGGTCGGTGCACAGATATACTAAACGGTATCAGAAGAACACTGGGGAGCTGCAACAACAAACGTTGCTCAGGCAATGTGGCCCAGTCTGAGCACATCTTAAATAGACACGCAGACAAGGAGGTGGGACAGGAAGTGATGGAAGGAAAGGACATAAAACCCAGGGAATAGCAGACGACGCCCATAGGTGAGCACAGAACAACACACATGTGAAGGAATCAAGAGCAGCATGGAGGTAAGAATAAACACACAAAAAGCTGCAAGCTAACTTGTGACAGTACCCCCCCTCTTATGAGGTCTCCCCACTTTTTTAGGGCCGGGCTTAAGGGGAAACCTCTGATGAAACAATTCCACCAGACGGGGTGCAGAAACATCAGTAGAACGAATCCAACACCTCTCCTCGGGACCATATCCCTTCTAGTCAATTAGATAGAAGAGCTTCCCTCTGATGAATTTAGAATTCAAGATTTGTTTGACTTCATACTGATCCGAAGTACTCGCTATTGGGGAAGAATGATGATGAGGACAGAAAAATCTGTTGATGATATACGGTCTCAGAAGAGAAACATGGAAAACATTATGGGTTCTCAGATGTGAAGGGAGGCGGAGTTTGAAAGCAACAGGATTGACCTGGTGAAGGATGGTAAGGGGACCAATGAACCGAGGAGCAAATTTCATAAAGGGTACCCGTATTCGGATACTCTTGGTAGAGAGCCAAACCTTGTCACCCGGTAAATATTTGGGACTCACCCGGTAATGACAATCTGCAGCTACTTTGTACTTCGAAGCAGACAGATGTAAGCTCTTGATAACATTTGCCTCGGAAGGAGCAAGAATAGGAGAACATACGACAGGAAGCTGGACTGGAGCAGACCCCAATAACCGGAATGAAGGGTCTGGTGAGGAGGCTGACAGGGAGGGCACAGGGGTGGGCGTGAAGGCTTTGATTTGTATAGTGGGCAAGACAGGCTGTGCGGAACAGGAACCTGGGGTAATACAAGGAACATAGGGCACTGTAGGATGTATGGGGGCAGTACAGGAGACAGAAGGCACGGTAGGGTGTAGGGGGACAGGACAGGGGGTTCAGTAGCTACTAATGTGGAACCCACAGCTGGCTCCAAAGCAGCTGAAGGGAGTTTTGGGGTCTCAGCATGCAGGGCACCTGAGTCTGGGAACTCAGATGGTATAGAGGTCACAGATGTTGGAATCTCCACCCATCCGAAAGGTCGCAATATAGGAGCTCTGAGCTGCAACATATGTAAAGGGACCGGAAATTTGGGCAGCAAGGAGGGTAAGGAACTAGAGGTGGACAGCACCAGAAGGGGGGCCGTAATAGGAGTAGGCAGGGGAGCAGCCTTACTACAAGAAACATCTTGTAAGGTCTGGCAATGTTGAGGAAGCATCGGAGAGGTGGTGGCCACAGCCACGGGTACAGTGCGAGGTGGGCGGACAGAACAAGACCTAATTAGATGACCTTCAGCCCCACAGTAAAGGCATAGACCGAATCTTAGGCGGCGCGATCGCTCTTGTTGAGTAAGGTGCGTTCGGCCTAACTGCATGGGCTCTTCAGACGTTGGTACGGTTGCGGAGGTAAATTTATCAGGGAATTTCTGGAAAACTGGAGCAAGAGAACCCACTGGAGGGCGACGTGGATGAGCCCTTTCCAGATCTTGCTCCTGGAAGCGGATATCGATCTGGATGCTAAGAGCAATCAACTCATCCAGGACGGAGGATATGGTTCTCCCAGCTAGTTCATCCTTAATTTGGTCTGCTAGACCCTGCCAGAAGATTGCAGAAAGGGCCTTATTGTTCCATGCAAGTTCCGAAGCCAAGGTGCGAAACCGTACTGCATACTGACCAACCTTGCTACCTTGGCGTAGCCGAAGAAGGGCTCCCACAGCAGATGAAATCCTGCCAGGCACATTGAACGTTTTCTGGAAAGGCTTGCAGGAAGGCTGGGAGACTAGAGATCGTGTGATCTTGACGCTTCCACAGTGGCGAGGCCCAAGCCAGTGCTTCACCTGAAAGGAGGAAGATCATGTATGCCACCTTGGAACGATCGGTAGGGAAATGATCGGCTGCTAGCTCGAAATTAATCGAGCCCTGATTGAGGAAGCCTCGACAAGCCTTGGGATCACCAGAGAAGTGAGGCGGTGGAGGCAGCTGGAGTCTTGTAGGATGGTGTTCCACCGGGGGAACCGCGGAAAGTGGAACAGCAGGAGTCGGAGCAGAGGATAAGGATGTGGACCCCGCCTGTAGATAATCCAACCAGGAAGAGAGTTCCTGCAGACAATGCATAATCTGTTCTTGGAAGGCCTGTTGGACCTCGACTCTCAGCGCTAAAGCCTGAAGTTGTTCCAGGACAGGCTGCGATGTCTTCGAAGAGCTCATGGCCTGAGCAAACTGTCACGTCTATGGTAGTGAGCTCTATAAAACCACAGCTTGAGATTCCCCAGGACGCGGAGTCTAAGCCCCAGCCTGCTTGTTCACCAGGGCCCCTGATGGTGGGGATGGACTTGGAGCAGGCTGGAACCAGGTCGCGTCCCCCAGGTACACCCAGCCGAGGTAGAACAGACCACGAGTGGGAGCAGGGTGCAATGGGAGTAGAGACAGGATATCCAGTAGGCAAGCCGAGGTCAGGACAGGTGGAACACAAGCAATGTCAGGAACGAGCCAGGGTCAGTGCACAGATATACTAAACGGATTCAGAAGAACACTGGGGAGCTCCAACAACAAACATTGCTCAGGCAATGTGGCCCAGTCTGAGCACATCTTAAATAGACAGGCAGACAAGGAGGTGGGACAGGAAGTGATGGAAGGAAAGGACATAAAACCCAGGGAATAGCAGACGACGCCCATAGGTGAGCACAGAACAACACACATGTGAAGGAATCAAGAGCAGCATGGAGGTAAGAGTAAACACACAAAAGGCTGCAAGCTAACTGGTGACATAGCAGCAACTCCTGTCCTAATAGCCAGCATACAGGGATCTTGCTCTGACAGCTGTCAAAAGAATATTATTATAGTGCCACTTCCAAAACTAATACAATATCAATCCCCTTATAGCATAATCTCCACCTTCACCCCTGAAGATGCAAATAATAATAATGATAAATATGCCAAAAAAATAAATAAATAAATCCCACCAAGCAAAAATAAATTCAAATATAATAAACCACACAAATGTCCCTCCTGTGTAATATAGGTGATTAAAAAAAGTTTCCAAATTATTGAGCCTCCCAGCGGCTTCCATGACAAGTGTTACCTCAAAAGGAAAAGAAATAATACATAGTGCATTATCCTTTAGTATAATAATCTTAACAACAGTATGTGAATTCACTCTAGTGTGTTGCACACAAGTGACCGTTATTCAGTGAAAAAATAAGTGAAAAACGCATGTGAAACAAAAACGTGTATGTGAATCACTCTTCAGTGCCAAAAATCAAGCAAAACAGTGTGCACTTCTAATTCAAGTAAGGAGTGAATACCCTTACCAATAATCAATATCTATCTCGCCTTATTGCCATCCAGATACACAATGATAAAAACATAGCCCTCCTGGAGAGATCCTCAAGGATTACCACACTCCCACGATGACACTTTTCCGGGTAGACCAGAGGGTTCCCGCGCCAGCCAATCCTGTCTAACACCTGGCGACACATCACACTGACCTCTGGGTAGTGTAGTCCTCCTGACTGCACTCGGTGATGATGATAGATTGCCTATGTATGGGCCCATACATAGGCGATCTAACGTCATCATCGAGCACTATGTTTTTATCGTTGTGTATCTGTATGTCAATAAGGTGAGATAGATATTGACTATTGGTAAGGGTATTCACTCCTTACTTGAATTAGAAGTGCACACTGTTTTGCTAGATTTTTGGCACTGAAGAGTGATTCACATACACGTTTTTGTTTCACATACGTTTTTCACTTATTTTTTCACTGAATAACGGTCACTTGTGTGCGACACACTAGAGTGAATTCACATACTGTTGTTAAGATTATTATAATAAAGGATAATGCACTATGTATTATTTCTTTTCCTTTTGAGGTAACACTTGTCGTGGAAGCTCAATAATTTGGACAATTTTTTTAATCACCTATATTACACAGGAGGGACATTTGTGTGGTTTATTATATTTGAATTTTGAACTTTGGACTTTATTTTGGACTTTATATTTCACTTTTTTTTATTTTTGCTTGGTGGGATTTATTTATTTATTTTTTAGCATATTTATCATTATTATTAGCTGTCAAAAGAAGCACCAATGGAGCGACTTTGATGATGCTTTACACTCTCTGGCATTCAAGTAGCAGCAACGCAGCATCAAAGTCACATCACAAAAGTGCAGGAACATTACTGTGTCCAAAGTCGCATGTTGGTGAACTAGGGTTAGGGGCTAGAGGTAGGATCAAGGGCTAGGGTTAGGGTTAAATGTCAGGACTAGGGGTAAGGGCTAGGATAGGATTAAGGGCTAGGATTAGTGTTAGGGCTAGGGACTAGGTTTAGGATTAAGGGCAAGGGCTAGGGTTAAATGTTAGGGTTAAAGGCTACACTTAACCCTAGCCCCAACATTTAACCCTAGCCCTTGACCTTAATCCTAACCCTAGTCCCTAGCCCTAACACTAACCCTAGTCCTTAACTCTAAACCTAACATACGACTTTGGACACATAAAGGTTCCTGCACTATTTTGATGCTACTTTGATTCAACTTTGATGCTAGTTGAATGCGAAAGAGCATAAAGTCACATAAAAGTCGCATGAAAGTAACACTACATGAACAGAACTGTCATACTTTCCTGTTAACCAAAAAAAAATGCAAAACGCAAAACACATTAAAAAAAGTTAAAAAAACATCATAAGTGCAAAGCATACCGGAAAAGGCGACAAAAAAACTCAATTGCAACCTGCATCAATGTAAACCTAGCCAAAAACAAATGAATGCTAACTAAAATATAATATTTTGCTAAGTGAGTTGTACCGACTCAGAGTAAATCAACCTCATCACATGTTGTAGTGATGATTTTATTGAATATTTTGATAGATATTGGAACATATTGAAGACACTTTAAATTGTTTATACCACCCATTGTTTTTTTACAATTGCTTCTGCTCTTAATGTATAGCCAGACTGGATTTAGTTATGTGCTACATTTTTTTTTCTAAACCACAGGTGTCTTTTAAAATAAATGAACACTAATTATATAATTACGTAATATTTTCCTAAGTGAACAGTATCTACCCCAATAGTACATCAACCGTATCACGTGTCAAAGTGATGACTTTAGTTCCTATTTTTATAGATATAGGAATGTATTTATTACACTTCCAAATCTTTATACCACCTGAAGTTTCTTTGCTAGATTGTTTCTTTTTTTGTACAGCCAGGCTGAGTCTAGTTAGTTCTAGATTTTATATAATTGTTTAATTTCATTAGTTGTTTTTTTTTTTTTTTAAATCATAGGTATCTTCTAAAGAAAAAAAACAATATAAAAGATGTACGGTATATTCATAATATTTTGTAGTTTTGCAGGGTTTTTTTTTTTTTTTTACTAAAATGGAGCTGTTTTTTAAGTTGTTACTCTCCAATGTAGAACTACTTCCACAAACATCTTAACCTGCTTCCCCTACATTGATCAAGTCCTAATTCAAAACACAAGGCGGAAACGTGTTATGTCAACAGAGAAAAATGTAGCCAAGTATAATCCCATTAAATTAGCAAAAAGAGAAAACTTCAGAGACAGTTTGGAGAAGCAGGCCATCTCAGTGTAAACAGATTATTTAGGTAAAATGCTAAATGTGATAGATGGCAAGAGGAGATCAAAAGTTAATGATTTTTTTTTTTAAATTGTCGTTTGTATCCGAAACCCTGTGTACTTAACAATGACATATAAGCAGGAGGAAGTAAGAACTCTCACCTAAATTATCCAAGTTGTGTAACTGTTGGAGTGATCATCTGGGGTAGAATTTTTATTGTGGACATGTTTAGTTGAACATTTCCTTACATGGCAAATAAGAGAAACAGATGGGGAGAATAATGTCCCAAGCTGGGACATTTAGTGCAGATTCCTTCTCTGCTTTTTGTATAGCAGTTATACGCGTATGACAGCTCTGCATTCTCTTGTAGCGTGCACTCTGTATTATCAGATAGCCGTGACATTCATAGGCGTGCTGTGTTGACAGCATTTTTATGTAAAGTAGTAAAAAGTGGATGACGGAGGACCTGTTTAGCATTGCATGGAACGATACGCCACAGTGTATTTGTATAATGGTTCTGCTCATTAAAGTAAGGATTCTCTGTGTCATCTCTTTGTTTTTGGCACATACTTTAGTGGAAGTGCTGTCTCCAGGACTCAATAACCGCTGCACAAGTCATTTACGAATGCAGCAATTTGAATGTTCTGTGTTGTGCTTGACCTACAGAGCATAAGAAAAATAGACTATGGAAAGCTTACTTCATCTAATTCCATCAATGACTATTAAATAAGGTCTTGCGAGGTAATGCTGTTCCATTGAAAAAAGCTTGTAGCATTTTCTATTTTATGTCGTTTTTTCTTTTTACCATAGACATTTTAAAGAAGAACTTCAAGCAAAACCAGATCTATGTAATGGATGACTCTAGCAGCTTCTTGCAAATGTTAAGTTAAGGTGGCCTGCTAGTCCTTTTACTAAGGTGACAGAGCTTACAGTCTTTATGAATTATAAGGTCTGTACTCAGGCAACATGGCCTGCCCTTCCTCACACTGGACTACCTTCTCAGCAGGACCGGAGCTAGCCTGTCTAATGTGGGGGTGCAGTAAAAATGTCAGGGGAGCAGAGGATGGGAGGTCAGCAGGGCAGTGTATAGGAGTTGACAGAGCAGAGGATAGGGCAAGCATTTTGTATGGCAGTGTACAGAGGCTATTAGTTTGTAGGGCAGTGTACAGAGGCTATTAGTTTGTAGGGCAGTGTACAGAGGCTATTAGTTTGTAGGGCAGTGTACAGAGGCTATTAGTTTGTAGGGCAGTGTACAGAGGCTACTAGTTTGTAGGGCAGTGTACAGAGGCTACTAGTTTGTAGGGCAGTGTACAGAGGCTACTAGTTTGTAGGGCAGTGTACAGAGGTTACTAGTTTGTAGGGCAGTGTACAGAAGCTACTAGTTTGTAGGGCAGTGTACAGAGGCTATTAGTTTGTAGGGTAGTGTACAGAGGCTACTAGTTTGTAGGGCAGTGTACAGAGGCTATTAGTTTGTAGGGCAGTGTACAGAGGCTATTAGTTTGTAGGGCAGTGTACAGAGGCTATTAGTTTGTAGGACAGTGTACAGAGGCTATTAGTTTGTAGGGCAGTGTACAGAGGCTATTAGTTTGTACGGCAGTGTACAGAGGCTATTAGTTTGTAGGGCAGTGTACAGAGGCTACTAGTTTGTAGGGCAGTGTACAGAGGCTATTAGTTTGTACGGCAGTGTACAGAGGCTATTAGTTTGTACGGCAGTGTACAGAGGCTATTAGTTTGTAGGGCAGTGTACAGAGGCTACTAGTTTGTAGGGCAGTGTACAGAGGCTATTAGTTTGTAGGGCAGTGTACAGAGGCTATTAGTTTGTATGGCAGTGTACATAGGCTATTAGTTTGTAGGACAGTGTACAGAGGCTATTAGTTTGTAGGGCAGTGTACAGAGGCTATTAGTTTGTACGGCAGTGTACAGAGGCTACTAGTTTGTAGGGCAGTGTACAGAGGCTATTAGTTTGTATGGCAGTGTACAGAGACTATTAGTTTGTAGGGCAGTGTACAGAGGCTATTAGTTTGTATGGCAGTGTACAGAGGCTATTAGTTTGTAGGGCAGTGTACAGATGGTCAGAAGGGTTGAGAACTGGGGTCCGTAGTAAGTGAGGTGGAGTTCAGGGATATGTACAGAACTCAGAGGTCAGGAGTACGCAAAGGACAAAATCCACACTCATCAATTTGTCTTTAACCAGTTGCCGCCCGGCCTATGGTCAAACGGTAGCCGGGCGAACACTTCGTCCCTCCGAGATGACGCCATATGGTGTCCTTCCCAGATCGCACTTTGCGCGTGCCCGCAGGGCCACGCTATGGCGAGACCTGTCACCGGCTGTGTACCTCTGACACAGCCAATGACAGATCTGTGTACCGTCCCTGTTGCCAGTACCATGTGACCTGCTGTGACCAATCACAGCAGGTCACATGACAATTGTATACAATGGATGGCTTCCCTTCATGCCATCCATTGTATACATGTGTGACTAGCTGTGAATGGTCACAAATGCATAGGCTGAGCCAATCAAAGCCCATCTGTGTCATGTGATTAGCTGTGGCCAATCACAGCTAATCACAACAACAAAAACCTGAATTAATCAATTTCATTCAGTAAATGCTTGCTTATAGCAAATAAATTATTTACTATAATCAATCAAATTGTGTAAAAAAAAAAAAAAATACTGATCACTTTTCCAAAGTAGTACAATGTTACTATGGTAACATTAAACCACGTTGGTCATAGTGCAATATGAAAAAAAATCTTAAAAAAGAGAAAGAATGTAATAAAAATATAATACAAACATTTTAAAAAATTATATATATATTTTTTTTTTGTACTGTCACCAGTCAGTGTCCCTGATCACTGCCACACCAGTTATATGCTGACACTGTACTGCACTGGTGACAGTATGTAAAAAAAAAATTGAGAAAATTTTTTTTTAATTTCTTAATTTTACGAAAAATTATGACAAAAAAAATTACAACTTCAAAAAACTAGCCATGCCTCTTATGAAATACGTCAGACTGTCTACTTTGCAAAAAGGGGTCATTTGGGGGATATCTGTACTGTTCTGACATTTTTGGGCCTCAAGAAGTTAGATTGGCTGTCAGTACTTCAGGATTGATCAATTTTCAGATATATCCCATAGTTTGTGAACTCTACAGTCCTAGAGACTAAATAATAAATACTGATTTGGGTTATTTTCACCAAAGACATGTAGCAGAATACATCTCGGCCTAAATTTATGAAGAACAATTATTTATTTGCAAACTTTTATAACAGAAACAAAGAAAAACGTGGGTTTTTTTCAAGCTTTTTGGTCTTTTCTTGTTAATTTAGCAAAAAATAAAAACCCCAGTGGTGATTAAATACCACCAAAAGAAAGCTCTAGCTGTGTGAACAAAATGATAAAATTTTAGTTTGGGTACAGTGTTGCATGACTGCGCAATTGTCATTCAAAATGTGAGAGCGCTGACACCTGAAAATTGGCCTGGGCAAGAAGGTGTAAAAGTGCCCTGTATGGAAGTGGTTAAAGGATCAGCAATTACAGACAGATAATGTTGCCCTCTTTTATAGGATAAGTTCATCTTTCAACAAAAAAATAATAACTGCACATTTTTTTGCATTTTTGTGTTGCTGTAGGAGCCTGTAAAGCATTACACCAGCAATCAGCAGATTGCTGGTGCCATGCAGGTCTCCTGCAGGTCTGTTAGTATATCTGCAGATACTTACTGACAGGAAGAATCAATGAACTACCACAATGCTCAAAGAGCCATGGTAGTTCATTGAGATCTACAAGCCAACAATCGCTAATGTTTTCAGGACTAGTAATCTTCCCATTCACAAAATACTGTGAATGAATGACATTGCTGGATGGGCAGAGCCCCACATGGCCTCATTTTTGTAAAATTTTGACAGCTAGTGAGGGAGAACATCCCCCGTTACCTGTCAAAGCGGGGGATTGGGGGTGTGGTCATTTCATAACATGTTACATGTTACACCCTGAATATGGTGTAGGTGAACTTATCCTTTAAAGCCTCATTCACACAGGCAGCCAGGGAGTGGTAAAAACAGGTGAATGAACTGCAGTTTTATTACCCCCTGGCCTGCCACCTAAAGTTTAAAATACAGCTGGAGGGGGCTGTTCACATGCTGCGGCAAATTTAGCACGACATTTTGAGTTGACAAGCTGTAAAACTGTTCCTTTCAAGTCACCAGGGCCATTCCAGAACCATTAGCAACAGCTCTAATCCCCATTATAAACTGCTGTTTGGCAAAGAAGGAAAAAAACACACATGCAGGCATTCAGGATGCGGCAGGATTGCCTCCGGAATGTCTGACATTAGCTACTCAGCTGAACTCTAAGGCACCTTTCACATGGACTGGATTCAGTTTTTCTCAGCAGGAGATCTGTCCGCTGATCCCCTGCAGTCAACTGAGAGCAACTGACAGGTCCCTGTCTGCTCTGCTTATGCTGACTGTTTACACCCAACTGCCCTCCAATTTGGCCAGAGGGAGGGAGGGAAATGGGTGTCTTTCCTTTTTTTTTTTGCTGGATCGGAGGTAGGTGGGTATAAACAGGCAGCCCGTTTACATCCACTGCTCCATAGAGGACAATGGAGGGTCCAATCAGGTCTGCCTGAAAAATGGACAGGAGGACCTGATTGCACCGCTTGTGTGAAAGGGACCTGAAAAGTGATCCACATAGTTTGCTTTTAAGAGCATTGGCTAGTATGAACCTGGACTAATGCTACCAATATTGCTGTCCTTTTAACAGGGTGACATAAGCTGACACCTATGTTACACATGTGTAAAGTTACTTTCACTCTGCTAAAAGGACAGCAATAAGGTTGGCATTACAGTGCCTGTCATTACTGTGGGGGTGGGGGGCACAGGCTATGCACTGTACAGGCTCTTTTAGCAGATTCAAGTTCAGTACCACGGGGGGAAACACTTCTCTCTCTCTCACCTCAATCTCTACAGCAGCTTCTTTGCAGAACCATTACGTCCCGCACCAACACAGGTGGTTGAGGCTTTGCAGCAATGGACAGCACCCACTATGTATCCATTGGTTGAGGAGGCAGTGGGAGGTGGAGCAGCCAGCCTCTTGCTGACTCCTCAACCAATGGGTAGCGGAAATCTTCTCAAGCCCCACCTTCTTAATATCGCTTGGGATCTCCCAAGTCCAAGCTCTGCCAGTTAGCTTACTATGCAGGCGGGCTGGGATAACATGTATACAGGACTTGTAACCTGTATGTATAGCCTCCTCGCCAGCCCCCAGGCAGACCTTATGGGACACAGGTTTAGGGGGGAGCTGATGGCTTTGGTGGGGCTCAACGGAAATCTGGGGGGGCTCAGCCCACCCCAGCACCCCCCTAGATCCGGCCATGCTTCTCAGGTCCATCCTCCATTCCACATTTGTCCTCCCCTACCCTGATCGTCCTCTCTTCCATATCTATCCCCCCCATTCCTTGTCCATCCTTTCTTCTGTGCCTGTCCTTCAGTTCAGTTTTTGAATAAAAATAAGTTATCTTTGCCTACATAGTTTTCACAGACCTCACTAATAGCACCACCACCTACTGACAACATGGCTGCACCATTCTCATATAGCTCCTCAGGCTTCTCCTAAGTCCTGAAGGGCTTCTTACCAGGAAATGTAGCCCACCTGGCTATCAGAGATGTCTTGGTCTGCAAAGGAAATGGCATCTGCTCATTCAGTGCTCTCTAATACAATCGATAACCAGACATTTTCCTCCCTTAGATATCCACCAATAGTGATATAACACAAAGGTGTTTATTTACTAAAACTGGAGAGTGCAAAATCTGGGGCAGCTGTGCATGGTGGCCAATCAGCTTCTAACTTCAACTTGTTCAATTAAGCTTTGACAAAAAAAACATGGAAGCTGATTGGTTATGATACAGGGCTGCACCAGATTTTCACTCTCCACTATTAGTAAATCAAACCCAAAGGCCTTGATTCACTAAGATGTGAGTGTATTAGCAGAGACTGACCATTCAGGCAGACTCCGGTCAATCAATCAGCCGTCTGACCAGCGTCTAGCAAGCTCATTGACGAGCGTCTACTGACTACTTTGCTATCACTAAATGTGGTATCCCGTCTGGCACATTTTTAGGTGCAATACCGGATATGTTCGCTAGATGGAGCACAAGCGCGGGCTTTATTAACATTGGCCTTATTATGATGGCAAAATAGAATTCTTAGAATGTAATAAATAGTACACCTGTATTAGAATTTTCTATTTTCTTCTATTTCTTTTCTTGCTGTGTCTCCAAAATGATCAGGAAACTAATGCATTTACTAATGAATGTCATACATTCTGTACTCAAATGTTAAACATTTTCACACTTATATCTCAAATAATTTATATACTTCTAATTTCCCAATATAATTATATATCTTCATTCTCTTTAATCACGTAACTATTCTATGGTAAAGACAAGTGCAGCGCTATAAATGCATGTGATCAATAATGAATGCATGTAAAAACCAAAAAGTGCAAAGAATTGCAACAATGATGTAATATTGTAAATGGTGCTAAAATAAGTTCATAGAATCATTCCTGAATAATGGAATGTCCTTCGTGTGAGAGTACCAACTCAGAGAGTGCCTATTAGAGATGAGCGAAGTATTCAAAAATTCGATTCGGCTGATTCGGCGAATTCGCGGAATAAATTCGATTCGAGTCGAATATATTTGCTGCGAATTTAACTTATAAAAAGGGTGTTTCTAGGCTTCAGAGAGCCTTTATATTAGTGCAGAACACTGTACCTTTAATTTAAATGCCCTTGGAGTCTGCTGGGGAAGAGAAATAATACTGTCAGTCAGTATGACATGCAGATGAGTGCCGTCGATCTTAGAATCACCGCACACTTCACTCATTTGGGCAGTCACGGGGCCAAAACCAGAGTGTGGAGCCACAGTGTGGCGGTGGAGGCAGCAGCAATGGGAGGCCATACAGCACCCTATGACAAAATGGAACCCACCAGCAGTGTGAGGAGACCTGAAAGTGGCACATGGCAGAGTGTGGCGATGGAGACAGCAGCAATGGGAGGCCGTACAGGGACCCATGAGACACTCTGGACCTGGCAGCAGCATGAGGAGGCGGTACAGGGGCCCATGACAGATTACGGGCCTGGCAGCAGCATGAGGAGTCGGTACGGGGGCCCATGGCAGATTACGGGCCTGGCAGCAGCAATGGGAGGCCCGTAATCTGCCAGCACCCTATGACAAAATGGAACCCACCAGCAGTGTGAGGAGACCTGAAAGTGGCACATGGCAGAGTGTGGCTGATGGAGACAGCAGCAATGGGAGGCCGTACAGGGACCCATGAGACACTCTGGACCTGGCAGCAGCATGAGGAGGCGGTACGGGGGCCCATGGCAGATTACGGGCCTGGCAGCAGCAATGGGAGGCCCGTAATCTGCCAGCACCCTATGACAAAATGGAACCCACCAGCAGTGTGAGGAGACCTGAAAGTGGCACATGGCAGAGTGTGGCGAGGGAGATAGCAGCAATGGGAGGCCGTAGAGGTACCCATGAGACACTCTGGACCAGGCAGCAGCATGAGGAGGCGGTACGGGGGCCCATGGCAGATTACGGGCCTGGCAGCAGCAATGGGAGGCCCGTAATCTGCCAGCACCCTATGACAAAATGGAACCCACCAGCAGTGTGAGGAGACCTGAAAGTGGCACATGGCAGAGTGTGGCTGATGGAGACAGCAGCAATGGGAGGCCGTACAGGGACCCATGAGACACTCTGGACCTGGCAGCAGCATGAGGAGGCGGTACGGGGGCCCATGGCAGATTACGGGCCTGGCAGCAGCAATGGGAGGCCCGTAATCTGCCAGCACCCTATGACAAAATGGAACCCACCAGCAGTGTGAGGAGACCTGAAAGTGGCACATGGCAGAGTGTGGCGAGGGAGATAGCAGCAATGGGAGGCCGTAGAGGTACCCATGAGACACTCTGGACCAGGCAGCAGCATGAGGAGGCGGTACGGGGGCCCATGGCAGATTACGGGCCTGGCAGCAGCAATGGGAGGCCCGTAATCTGCCAGCACCCTATGACAAAATGGAACCCACCAGCAGTGTGAGGAGACCTGAAAGTGGCACATGGCAGAGTGTGGCGATGGAGACAGCAGCAATGGGAGGCCGTACAGGGACCCATGAGACACTCTGGACCTGGCAGCAGCATGAGGAGGCGGTACGGGGGCCCATGGCAGATTACGGGCCTGGCAGCAGCAATGGGAGGCCCGTAATCTGCGAGCACCCTATGACAAAATGGAACCCACATGCAGTGTGAGGAGACCTGAAAGTGGCACATGGCAGAGTGTGGCGATGGAGACAGCAGCAATGGGAGGCCGTACAGGGACCCATGAGACACTCTGGACCTGGCAGCAGCATGAGGAGGCGGTACGGGGGCCCATGGCAGATTACGAGCCTGGCAGCAGCAATGGGAGGCCCGTAATCTGCCAGCACCCTATGACAAAATGGAACCCACCAGCAGTGTGAGGATACCTGAAAGTGGCACATGGCAGAGTGTGGCGATGGAGACAGCAGCAATGGGAGGCCGTACAGGGACCCATGAGACACTCTGGACCTGGCAGCAGCATGAGGAGTCGGTACGGGGGCCCATGGCAGATTACGGGCCTGGCAGCAGCAATGGGAGGCCCGTAATCTGCCAGCACCCTATGACAAAATGGAACCCACCAGCAGTGTGAGGAGACCTGAAAGTGGCACATGGCAGAGTGTGGCGATGGAGACAGCAGCAATTCGAGGCCGTACAGGGACCAATGAGAGACTCTGGACCTGGCAGCAGCATGAGGAGGCGGTACAGGGGCCCATGACAGATTACGGGCCTGGCAGCAGCATGAGGAGTCGGTACGGGGGCCCATGGCAATTACGGGCCTGGCAGCAGCAATGGGAGGCCCGTAATCTGCCAGCACCCTATGACAAAATGGAACCCACCAGCAGTGTGAGGAGATCTAAAAGTGGCACATGGCAGAGTGTGGCGATGGAGACAGCAGCAATGGGAGGCCGTACAGGGACCCATGAGACACTCTGGACCTGGCAGTAGCATGAGGAGGCGGTACGGGGGCCCATGGCAGATTACGGGCCCGGCAGCAGCAATGGGAGGCCCGTAATCTGCCAGCACCCTATGACAAAATGGAACCCACCAGCAGTGTGAGGAGACCTGAAAGTGGCACATGGCAGAGTGTGGCGATGGAGACAGCAGCAATGGGAGGCCGTACAGGGACCCATGAGACACTCTGGACCTGGCAGCAGCATGAGGAGTCGGTACGGGGGCCCATGGCAGATTACGGGCCTGGCAGCAGCAATGGGAGGCCCGTAATCTGCCAGCACCCTATGACAAAATGGAACCCACCAGCAGTGTGAGGAGACCTGAAAGTGGCACATGGCAGAGTGTGGCGATGGAGACAGCAGCAATGGGAGGCCGTACAGGGACCCATGAGAGACTCTGGACCTGGCAGCAGCATGAGGAGGCGGTACATGGGCCCATGACAGATTACGGGCCTGGCAGCAGCATGAGGAGTCGGTACGGGGGCCCATGGCAATTACGGGCCTGGCAGCAGCAATGGGAGGCCCGTAATCTGCCAGCACCCTATGACAAAATTGAACCCACAAGCAGTGGGAGGAGACCTGAAAGTGGCACATGGCAGAGTGTGGCGATGGAGACAGCAGCAATGGGAGGCCGTACAGGGACCCATGAGACACTCTGGACCTGGCAGCAGCATGAGGAGGCGGTACGGGGGCCCATGGCAGATTACGGGCCTGGCAGCAGCAATGGGAGGCCCGTAATCTGCCAGCACCCTATGACAAAATGGAACCCACCAGCAGTGTGAGGAGACCTGAAAGTGGCACATGGCAGAGTGTGGCGATGGAGACAGCAGCAATGGGAGGCCGTACAGGGACCCATGAGACACTCTGGACCTGGCAGCAGCATGAGGAGTCGGTACGGGGGCCCATGGCAGATTACGGGCCTGGCAGCAGCAATGGGAGGCCCGTAATCTGCCAGCACCCTATGACAAAATGGAACCCACCAGCAGTGTGAGGAGACCTGAAAGTGGCACATGGCAGAGTGTGGCGATGGAGACAGCAGCAATTCGAGGCCGTACAGGGACCAATGAGAGACTCTGGACCTGGCAGCAGCATGAGGAGGCGGTACAGGGGCCCATGACAGATTACGGGCCTGGCAGCAGCATGAGGAGTCGGTACGGGGGCCCATGGCAATTACGGGCCTGGCAGCAGCAATGGGAGGCCCGTAATCTGCCAGCACCCTATGACAAAATGGAACCCACCAGCAGTGTGAGGAGATCTGAAAGTGGCACATGGCAGAGTGTGGCGATGGAGACAGCAGCAATGGGAGGCCGTACAGGGACCCATGAGACACTCTGGACCTGGCAGCAGCATGAGGAGGCGGTACGGGGGCCCATGGCAGATTACGGGCCTGGCAGCAGCAATGGGAGGCCTGTAATCTGCCAGCACCCTATGACAAAATGGAACCCACCAGCAGTGTGAGGAGACCTGAAAGTGGCACATGGCAGAGTGTGGCGATGGAGACAGCAGCAATGGGAGGCCGTACAGGGACCCATGAGACACTCTGGACCTGGCAGCAGCATGAGGAGGCGGTACGGGGGCCCATGGCAGATTACGAGCCTGGCAGCAGCAATGGGAGGCCCGTAATCTGCCAGCACCCTATGACAAAATGGAACCCACCAGCAGTGTGAGGATACCTGAAAGTGGCACATGGCAGAGTGTGGCGATGGAGACAGCAGCAATGGGAGGCCGTACAGAGACCCATGAGACACTCTGGACCTGGCAGCAGCATGAGGAGTCGGTACGGGGGCCCATGGCAGATTACGGGCCTGGCAGCAGCAATGGGAGGCCCGTAATCTGCCAGCACCCTATGACAAAATGGAACCCACCAGCAGTGTGAGGAGACCTGAAAGTGGCACATGGCAGAGTGTGGCGATGGAGACAGCAGCAATTCGAGGCCGTACAGGGACCAATGAGAGACTCTGGACCTGGCAGCAGCATGAGGAGGCGGTACAGGGGCCCATGACAGATTATGGGCCTGGCAGCAGCATGAGGAGTCGGTACGGGGGCCCATGGCAATTACGGGCCTGGCAGCAGCAATGGGAGGCCCGTAATCTGCCAGCACCCTATGACAAAATGGAACCCACCAGCAGTGTGAGGAGATCTGAAAGTGGCACATGGCAGAGTGTGGCAATGGAGACAGCAGCAATGGGAGGCCGTACAGGGACCCATGAGACACTCTGGACCTGGCAGCAGCATGAGGAGGCGGTACGGGGGCCCATGGCAGATTACGAGCCTGGCAGCAGCAATGGGAGGCCCGTAATCTGCCAGCACCCTATGACAAAATGGAACCCACCAGCAGTGTGAGGATACCTGAAAGTGGCACATGGCAGAGTGTGGCGATGGAGACAGCAGCAATGGGAGGCCGTACAGGGACCCATGAGACACTCTGGACCTGGCAGCAGCATGAGGAGTCGGTACGGGGGCCCATGGCAGATTACGGGCCTGGCAGCAGCAATGGGAGGCCCGTAATCTGCCAGCACCCTATGACAAAATGGAACCCACCAGCAGTGTGAGGAGACCTGAAAGTGGCACATGGCAGAGTGTGGCGATGGAGACAGCAGCAATTCGAGGCCGTACAGGGACCAATGAGAGACTCTGGACCTGGCAGCAGCATGAGGAGGCGGTACAGGGGCCCATGACAGATTACGGGCCTGGCAGCAGCATGAGGAGTCGGTACGGGGGCCCATGGCAATTACGGGCCTGGCAGCAGCAATGGGAGGCCCGTAATCTGCCAGCACCCTATGACAAAATGGAACCCACCAGCAGTGTGAGGAGATCTGAAAGTGGCACATGGCAGAGTGTGGCGATGGAGACAGCAGCAATGGGAGGCCGTACAGGGACCCATGAGACACTCTGGACCTGGCAGTAGCATGAGGAGGCGGTACGGGGGCCCATGGCAGATTACGGGCCCGGCAGCAGCAATGGGAGGCCCGTAATCTGCCAGCACCCTATGACAAAATGGAACCCACCAGCAGTGTGAGGAGACCTGAAAGTGGCACATGGCAGAGTGTGGCGATGGAGACAGCAGCAATGGGAGGCCGTACAGGGACCCATGAGACACTCTGGACCTGGCAGCAGCATGAGGAGTCGGTACGGGGGCCCATGGCAGATTACGGGCCTGGCAGCAGCAATGGGAGGCCCGTAATCTGCCAGCACCCTATGACAAAATGGAACCCACCAGCAGTGTGAGGAGACCTGAAAGTGGCACATGGCAGAGTGTGGCGATGGAGACAGCAGCAATGGGAGGCCGTACAGGGACCCATGAGAGACTCTGGACCTGGCAGCAGCATGAGGAGGCGGTACATGGGCCCATGACAGATTACGGGCCTGGCAGCAGCATGAGGAGTCGGTACGGGGGCCCATGGCAATTACGGGCCTGGCAGCAGCAATGGGAGGCCCGTAATCTGCCAGCACCCTATGACAAAATTGAACCCACAAGCAGTGGGAGGAGACCTGAAAGTGGCACATGGCAGAGTGTGGCGATGGAGACAGCAGCAATGGGAGGCCGTACAGGGACCCATGAGACACTCTGGACCTGGCAGCAGCATGAGGAGGCGGTACGGGGGCCCATGGCAGATTACGGGCCTGGCAGCAGCAATGGGAGGCCCGTAATCTGCCAGCACCCTATGACAAAATGGAACCCACCAGCAGTGTGAGGAGACCTGAAAGTGGCACATGGCAGAGTGTGGCGATGGAGACAGCAGCAATGGGAGGCCGTACAGGGACCCATGAGACACTCTGGACCTGGCAGCAGCATGAGGAGTCGGTACGGGGGCCCATGGCAGATTACGGGCCTGGCAGCAGCAATGGGAGGCCCGTAATCTGCCAGCACCCTATGACAAAATGGAACCCACCAGCAGTGTGAGGAGACCTGAAAGTGGCACATGGCAGAGTGTGGCGATGGAGACAGCAGCAATTCGAGGCCGTACAGGGACCAATGAGAGACTCTGGACCTGGCAGCAGCATGAGGAGGCGGTACAGGGGCCCATGACAGATTACGGGCCTGGCAGCAGCATGAGGAGTCGGTACGGGGGCCCATGGCAATTACGGGCCTGGCAGCAGCAATGGGAGGCCCGTAATCTGCCAGCACCCTATGACAAAATGGAACCCACCAGCAGTGTGAGGAGATCTGAAAGTGGCACATGGCAGAGTGTGGCGATGGAGACAGCAGCAATGGGAGGCCGTACAGGGACCCATGAGACACTCTGGACCTGGCAGCAGCATGAGGAGGCGGTACGGGGGCCCATGGCAGATTACGGGCCTGGCAGCAGCAATGGGAGGCCTGTAATCTGCCAGCACCCTATGACAAAATGGAACCCACCAGCAGTGTGAGGAGACCTGAAAGTGGCACATGGCAGAGTGTGGCGATGGAGACAGCAGCAATGGGAGGCCGTACAGGGACCCATGAGACACTCTGGACCTGGCAGCAGCATGAGGAGGCGGTACGGGGGCCCATGGCAGATTACGAGCCTGGCAGCAGCAATGGGAGGCCCGTAATCTGCCAGCACCCTATGACAAAATGGAACCCACCAGCAGTGTGAGGATACCTGAAAGTGGCACATGGCAGAGTGTGGCGATGGAGACAGCAGCAATGGGAGGCCGTACAGAGACCCATGAGACACTCTGGACCTGGCAGCAGCATGAGGAGTCGGTACGGGGGCCCATGGCAGATTACGGGCCTGGCAGCAGCAATGGGAGGCCCGTAATCTGCCAGCACCCTATGACAAAATGGAACCCACCAGCAGTGTGAGGAGACCTGAAAGTGGCACATGGCAGAGTGTGGCGATGGAGACAGCAGCAATTCGAGGCCGTACAGGGACCAATGAGAGACTCTGGACCTGGCAGCAGCATGAGGAGGCGGTACAGGGGCCCATGACAGATTATGGGCCTGGCAGCAGCATGAGGAGTCGGTACGGGGGCCCATGGCAATTACGGGCCTGGCAGCAGCAATGGGAGGCCCGTAATCTGCCAGCACCCTATGACAAAATGGAACCCACCAGCAGTGTGAGGAGATCTGAAAGTGGCACATGGCAGAGTGTGGCAATGGAGACAGCAGCAATGGGAGGCCGTACAGGGACCCATGAGACACTCTGGACCTGGCAGCAGCATGAGGAGGCGGTACGGGGGCCCATGGCAGATTACGGGCCCGGCAGCAGCAATGGGAGGCCCGTAATCTGCCAGCACCCTATGACAAAATGGAACCCACCAGCAGTGTGAGGAGATCTGAAAGTGGCACATGGCAGAGTGTGGCGATGGAGACAGCAGCAATGGGAGGCCGTACAGGGACCCATGAGACACTCTGGACCTGGCAGCAGCATGAGGAGGCGGTACGGGGGCCCATGGCAGATTACGGGCCTGGCAGCAGCAATGGGAGGCCCGTAATCTGCCAGCACCCTATGACAAAATGGAACCCACCAGCAGTGTGAGGAGACCTGAAAGTGGCACATGGCAGAGTGTGGCGATGGAGAGAGCAGCAATGGGAGGCCGTACAGGGACCAATGAGACACTCTGGACCTGGCAGCAGCATGAGGAGTCGGTACGGGGGCCCATGGCAGATTACGGGCCTGGCAGCAGCAATGGGAGGCCCGTAATCTGCCAGCACCCTATGACAAAATGGAACCCACCAGCAGTGTGAGGAGACCTGAAAGTGGCACATGGCAGAGTGTGGCGATGGAGACAGCAGCAATGGGAGGCCGTACAGGGACCCATGAGAGACTCTGGACCTGGCAGCAGCATGAGGAGGCGGTACAGGGGCCCATGACAGATTACGGGCCTGGCAGCAGCATGAGGAGTCGGTACGGGGGCCCATGGCAATTACGGGCCTGGCAGCAGCAATGGGAGGCCCGTAATCTGCCAGCACCCTATGACAAAATGGAACCCACCAGCAGTGTGAGGAGACCTGAAAGTGGCACATGGCAGAGTGTAGCGATGGAGACAGCAGCAATGGGAGGCCGTACAGGGACCCATGAGACACTCTGGACCTGGCAGCAGCATGAGGAGTCGGTACGGGGGCCCATGGCAGATTACGGGCCTGGCAGCAGCAATGGGAGGCCCGTAATCTGCCAGCACCCTATGACAAAATGGAACCCACCAGCAGTGTGAGGAGACCTGAAAGTGGCACATGGCAGAGTGTGGCGATGGAGACAGCAGCAATGGGAGGCCGTACAGGGACCCATGAGACACTCTGGACCTGGCAGCAGCATGAGGAGGCGGTACGGGGGCCCATGGCAGATTACGGGCCTGGCAGCAGCAATGGGAGGCCTGTAATCTGCCAGCACCCTATGACAAAATGGAACCCACCAGCAGTGTGAGGAGACCTGAAAGTGGCACATGGCAGAGTGTGGCGATGGAGACAGCAGCAATGGGAGGCCGTACAGGGACCCATGAGACACTCTGGACCTGGCAGCAGCATGAGGAGTCGGTACGGGGGCCCATGGCAGATTACGGGCCTGGCAGCAGCAACGGGAGGCCCGTAATCTGCCAGCACCCTATGACAAAATGAAACCCACCAGCAGTGTGAGGAGACCTGAAAGTGGCACATGGCAGAGTGTGGCGATGGAGACAGCAGCAATGGGAGGCCGTACAGGGACCCATGAGACACTCTGGACCTGGCAGCAGCATGAGGAGTCGGTACGGGGCCCATGGCAGATTACGGGCCTGGCAGCAGCAATGGGAGGCCCGTAATCTGCCAGCACCCTATGACAAAATGGAACCCACCAGCAGTGTGAGGAGACCTGAAAGTGGCACATGGCAGAGTGTGGCGATGGAGACAGCAGCAATGGGAGGCCGTACAGGGACCAATGAGAGACTCTGGACCTGGCAGCAGCATGAGGAGGTGGTACGGGGGCCCATGGCAGATTACGGGCCTGGCAGCAGCAATGGGAGGCCCGTAATCTGCCAGCACCCTATGACAAAATGGAACCCACCAGCAGTGTGAGGAGACCTGAAAGTGGCACATGGCAGAGTGTGGCGATGGAGACAGCAGCAATGGGAGGCCGTACAGGGACCCATGAGACACTCTGGACCTGGCAGCAGCATGAGGAGTCGGTACGGGGGCCCATGGCAGATTACGGGCCTGGCAGCAGCAATGGGAGGCCCGTAATCTGCCAGCACCCTATGACAAAATGGAACCCACCAGCAGTGTGAGGAGACCTGAAAGTGGCACATGGCAGAGTGTGGCGATGGAGACAGCAGCAATGGGAGGCTGTACAGGGACCCATGAGACACTCTGGACCTGGCAGCAGCATGAGGAGGCGGTACAGGGGCCCATGACAGATTACGGGCCTGGCAGCAGCATGAGGAGTCGGTACGGGGACCCATGGCAATTACGGGCCTGGCAGCAGCAATGGGAGGCCCGTAATCTGCCAGCACCCTATGACAAAATGGAACCCACCAGCAGTGTGAGGAGACCTGAAAGTGGCACATGGCAGAGTGTGGCGATGGAGACAGCAGCAATGGGAGGCCGTACAGGGACCCATGACACACTCTGGACCTGGCAGCAGCATGAGGAGGCGGTACAGGGGCCCATGACAGATTACGGGCCTGGCAGCAGCAATGGGAGGCCCGTAATCTGCTAGCACCCTATGACAAAATGGAACCCACCAGCAGTGTGAGGAGACCTGAAAGTGGCACATGGCAGAGTGTGGCGATGGAGACATGGGCCCCCTGGCCACGCTTGACTTTCTGGCCACATAGTCGACATACAGCTACGTTTACTTCCTTGGGCGGCTTGACAAAAAATTGCCACACCGCCGAGTAGGAAACTTTGCCCCCGCTACTCCTCACTGGCTGACTGCTACTTCCTCCGTGCACACCGGCACCACTACTGGCCGTGGTGGTAGGCTGCAGTGGAGCTGGTGCTCTACTCCGTGGCCGTTTGCCTCCACTGACACTGCTGCGACCCTGCTGCCTCCTGGGCAACCCACCGACTGTTTTGCTCGCTGCCAAGCTGGCACCCTCTTCTCCTGATGATGCGGAAGCAATAGCCTGATGACGACGAGGCTGCCAAGTGCGATCAGCCTCATCATCATCAATTAGGGTCTCCGCCTCACTAGTAGCCCCCTCGGCTGCGTGTGGGTCAGGAGACAGACCTGTCTCTAGACCGGCTACCGAGCCACTCTCCTCGCCAGTACTTCTTCGCCTGGCTGCTGAAGAGGCGGATGTCTCCCCCCGTTCCTGACCGCCCTCTGTTAGCTCTTCCTCACTGTACAGTGGGGCTGAGCCCACAGCATGCGATACTTCGCTTGGTGAGGTAACACCAAAGGACAGGGGCAGGTAGAGGACACGTGGGCTTGCTCCCGGGCCATGCCAACTAACGGTTGTGTCTGACGTACCCACCGACCGTTGGCTGTAGGTGTCAGAGGTGACCTGGGAAGAGGAAGACGACCGAGCCAACCAATCGATGACGGCAGGGTTGTCGGTGGAGACACGACCGCTGGATGACACCGGGAGCACTGGCCTCTGGCTGCAACTAGTGCTGCCTCGACCCCTTCCTCTGCTGCCACGTCTGCTCGCTCCTGAAACATTGCCTCCTCTGCCACTCCTCTGCGTGTTGTCTGACATACTCTTTAATTCAATGATTCTGTGTCCCTGAGTAACGATTCTGTGTCCCTGAGTAACAATTCTGTGTCTGTCCCTGAGTAACAATTCTGTGTCCCTCAGTAACAATTCTGTGTCCCTCAGTAACAATTCTGTGTCTGTCCCTGAGTAACAATTCTGTGTCCCTCAGTAACAATTCTGTGTCCCTCAGTAACAATTCTGTGTCCCTCAGTAACAATTCTGTGTCTGTCCCTGAGTAACAATTCTGTGTCCCTGAGTAACAGTTCTGTGTCCCTGAGTAACAATTCTGTGTCCCTGAGTAACAGTTCTGTGTCCCTGAGTAACAATTCTGTGTCCCTGAGTAACAATTCTGTGTCCCTCAGTAACAATTCTGTGTCCCTCAGTAACAATTCTGTGTCTGTCCCTGAGTAACAATTCTGTGTCCTTCAGTAACAATTCTGTGTCCCTCAGTAACAATTCTGTGTCCCTCAGTAACAATTCTGTGTCTGTCCCTGAGTAACAATTCTGTGTCCCTGAGTAACAGTTCTGTGTCCCTGAGTAACAATTCTGTGTCCCTGAGTAACAGTTCTGTGTCCCTGAGTAACAATTCTGTGTCCCTGAGTAACAATTCTGTGTCCCTCAGTAACAATTCTGTGTCCCTCAGTAACAATTCTGTGTCTGTCCCTGAGTAACAATTCTGTGTCCCTGAGTAACAGTTCTGTGTCCCTGAGTAACAATTCTGTGTCCCTGAGTAACAGTTCTGTGTCCCTGAGTAACAATTCTGTGTCCCTGAGTAACAATTCTGTGTCCCTCAGTAACAATTCTGTGTCCCACAGTAACAATTCTGTTTCCCTCAGTAACAATTCTGTGTCTGTCCCTGAGTAACAATTCTGTGTCCCTCAGTAACAATTCTGTGTCCCTCAGTAACAATTCTGTGTCTGTCCCTGAGTAACAGTTCTGTGTCCCTGAGTAACAATTCTGTGTCCCTGAGTAACAGTTCTGTGTCCCTGAGTAACAATTCTGTGTCCCTCAGTAACAATTCTGTGTCCCTCAGTAACAATTCTGTGTCTGTCCCTGAGTAACAATTCTGTGTCCCTCAGTAACAATTCTGTGTCCCTCAGTAACAATTCTGTGTCTGTCCCTGAGTAACAATTCTGTGTCCCTGAGTAACAGTTCTGTGTCGCTGAGTAACAATTCTGTGTCCCTGAGTAACAGTTCTGTGTCCCTGAGTAACAATTCTGTGTCCCTGTGTCTATGGCCTGCATAAGATATGGTGTGGCCCTAGGGTCAATGTGTGTTTAGAATACTTCCAAAATGCACATACAAAAACACTACATCCAAATGCATGTTCCATTTCTATAGCATGTTAAACAGAAGAATAACGCACTTACATAATGTTAACATGCGCAAGTAAAAATAGACAAAATCCACATCCTTTTATTCTGGCTTCACATACATGCATTGTGGTCTAACACCGCACTCCTTGGCAAATCACATGCAATTTGTGTGCGTTGCAATTAGAGACAAACATTTTGCACACCTCAAATTGCACCGCATCCGGGCCAAAAATGTGCAGGACCCTTTTTCAGGGTATGCACATGGGTGTGAATAGGCATGCCATCCAGTTTGGCAAATCGCAATACGCTTTGTGTACCAATATTGGTGTGTTGGTAACTTCACCTAGAAAGCCGCAGCAGGTGGCATGAAGGGGTTGCGGTTGTGATGCGGTGCAGCGCTTGCACAGAAAACACTGCAAATTTTACATCGCATCTGTGTGACACCAGAATGTGCCAATATGTGGCTGACAAAGCACAGTGGTCAGTGCAGATTATTTTCAATCCATGTTTTTTTACACTTTGCATTCACTGGTTTAACTCAGGTGATCGTTAATCACAATTATCTCCGGAGATCACATGCAGCCCCTCAACCATCTACACAGATCTCTGGAAATCTATACAGATCTCCTTGAAAAAATGTCTCCTCTCTTCTTCGGAAAACAATTGTCCTCCACCTCATAAACAGGGGGACAGAGAAGACTTCTCCTTGATAACTAAAATCAGATGAATTATCTGTGCTTAATAAACATACACCAATACTGCAAATGCATTGTACTGTCCAAGGCATTGCACACTAACGCATTGCACACTAGAAATGTCAAATGCGTTAGTGTGTACAGTGCATGAGTGTAAAATGCTTTAGTGCACACTGCAGTGTACAACGCATTGCACACTGTAATACACTGTACAATGTAATACCGTGTACACCCACACATTGTAGACTGTAATGCACTGAACACTGTCATGCAGGATGGAGCAACGCATTGCACACTGTGATACCGTGTACACCCACACATTGTAGACTGTAATGCACTGTACACTGTCATGCAGGCTGGAGCTACGCATTGCACACTGTGATACGCTGTCCACTGTCATGCAGAATCCAGCAACGCATTGCACACTGTAATACCATGTACACCAACACATTGTAGAATGTAATGCATTATACATGTCCAGATATTCAAAGATTAGCCATGAAGGCCTAGCTGGTTACCTATTTGGCGACCGCAGATAGCCGAATAACGCTACACTGCATCCAGGCAGCTCTGGGAGGGTGTCATATGACATCCTGGCAGAACGCGCTCTCCGTGATTGCTGTGTCCTAAGGACACAGCTGATCACGTGATGTGGTAAAGGCCAATCACAGCGGCTTTTTACCATGTGATCAGCCATGTCCAATGACATGCTGATCACCGGGAAATGCATTTGCCGGGTCTTGGCTGCACTTTCATCACGCTGTCAGAATGTGTGGAAAGTACTGCCGAGAACCAGCAGTTATCAAAGCAGGGGTCGGCCCCGATGATCAGTGCCCACCAGTGCCACCCAACAGTTCCGCCCACCTGTGGCCAGCAGTGCCACCCACCAGTGCTGCCTCATCAATGCACATCAGTGTTGCTAAATTACCAGTTTACCAAATGTTATAATACAAACAGACTTTTATTCATTATGAGCTATTTTGTGGTTTATCGAGCAAAAAGTAAAACTCACAGAAGCAAGTCAATACCACCCAAAGAAAGCTCTATTTGTCTGAAAAAACTGATACAAATTTAAGATGGGTACAATGTGGCATGACCGCACAATTGTCATTCAAAGTGTAACAGTGCAGAAAGATGAAAATTGGCCAGGACAGGAAGGGGGTAGGAGTACCCAGTAGGCAAGTGGTTAATATCATTGACCCATCAATACCCAGGAGCTAATGTACAGATAAGTAGCATGTGCACCAAGTGAGATTCTGCTAGGCCCCACCCACAAAATTACAATTGCCTGTCCCTCACATGTTATAAACATATTTGCAATGGCCACACTTACTTTACATATAAGGATCATCTCCTCAGTTGAGAACTGTGCTCTCGCCATGTCCAAATGCCAATAAAGTTATCAAAATTTTCAACCAACACAAAACCTCCAACCACTTGTCATCCACTTACACTCCCCACAACCACTTCCGGGTGCGTGCGCACCAGATGACGGACTTCCAGGATAGCCGTTCATGCTCCATGCGGACACCTGTTTGGTGCTTATTTGTTTGCAATCGCGCATTTCTATGCACGGCTATGATAGCTTTCGCAAATGTGTTTTTCTTATTGATTTGTTTTTTTTAACCTTGGCTAATATTTGTTGCCAAAGGCCAAAAATCAACAAAGTGTGGACTATTTTATTACTGTAAATCGAATTGTAGAAAACCTGTAGCTGGCTGCACAGTGAATGTGACATTCATTAGTACATAACAATATTGTGGTGCAAGTGGGTTTTTTTTTTTTTTTGGTTTTGAAAAAGCCAGTTTGCACCCACTTGCATATTCACGCTCTTACAAGCTACATTTGAGCAGATTATATAAGTATACAAAGTAACTATTAAAGTTGTTCATATATTGAACATAAAATAAACACAAAAACATCGGTGAAACATTTATTGATCAAATATATCTTCATTTATTTGGTCAGCAGGAACAAGTAGGTACAGTCAATATCGTGGTGAGTCACAAAAATAGGATTCACGTGGCAAAAATAAAACACTCCTGCTCATAAGAGCTTACAATCTAAAGATACTTCTAGTGAACTGTGCGTGCTCAGGTTATAGCAGGAAACAAAGGGGAAGGTGAATCAAGTAACATTTTCGTGCACATAAGATTTACTTACACAATCACTTAGTATGAAGATCCATTCACAAAACAAAGTCTTCAGATCAAAATATCAAGAAAACAAAGCATGTGAAAAAAAAACCCTCCCACCTCTACAAATCCCCTACACATACATTTGTCAGCAGGTTTGTCAGAAAAATGCATTGGAGTCTAAATAAGCAAGCAAAATTAAAACAAGAGCAGATTTTAAACAAAACGATTGACATGTGTGAGGCTTTCAATGCAAAGAGAAAAAACACAATCATTGTGCAATAACACACAAACACACTTTACAAGGCCAAAAATATGCAAACATTTCCAGCCCACTTCCAAACACAGCCTGAGTGGTGTCTGGGGCAATTCAGCACAAATTCTCTTCTTCCCCCAAACCACACCATGCAAGGACTTAGTCACAAACCACCCGGCCTAGTAACAGGCCAAATCACTCACAACTGCACGTCTTTATATAAGCTAGGTTGTATTTGGAGCGCCAAACAAGGCCCCACACCCAATGAAGCCTCACCCACCACTGACCTTAATTTTGTCAGTGAAAGTGTTTTCACCTGATGAATCCGCTTCCTACCTGCATTAACCCTTGGTATACAGGCCCCACAAATCAGAAAGATATATACAGTGAAATGTACGTGTGCAGCATACAACAGAACATTGAGCAGGGATGTGAAAGGGAACCCCAATTGGAACCTTTATTGCTACTATGGTCACAATTCCCTCCAGATTCTCGCATGAGTTAAGACAGTCACATGACCACATCTTGTATGCAATACTGAAAATGACAAATCGATTTGACTAGTATGGTGAATTTCCCATCAATTGGCAAAACAGAAATCAAACTTCACCAAACATTACACTCTGGGCAAAGCTGATTTACAAATCCTGCGACTTACAGTAAAATTGACCATTTCAATGCAATTTTCAAGACATCTGACACAGATCTCTATGCAAATTGCCACTAAAGTAGTACATGTACTACTATATACTACATACTATATACATATACTATATGTACTATAGAAATCAATGTTTGAAACACACCCATGTGGTCACTCTAATAGCATACAATAGGGTGCGACTTTGCAGACTTTCTCTCTCTCTGTCAGCTCTTTGCTTGCCAAATCTTTCACAAAAGTGGATGGAGTGTAAACCATCATTATCAAATCTATTAGTGCTCCAGGCTCTTATCCCATTGTATGACATTCCATTGTATGACATTCACATAAGGTGCAGCTTTGAAGGTGTTTCAACAGACAAGGCCTCATTCTAATTCACATTTTAGGGATCATTTAGACAGAAAGCAAAGATGTTACCAGAACATCTATTTGAAGACAGCCACACACAGAGATCATGCTACTTCCTCACCGGGGTTGGGATTCAAACCGACAACCCTAGAGTTGTGAGGCAGTAGTGCTAACCACTAATCCACGGAGCTACATTGCTAATCCAGCCTGTATTTCTGTGCTGTGAATCAATCTTAGGTCCCTGGGCAAGGTCAGTATAACTACCAGATATCTCCAATGTGACACAAATGTTGTGCTATGTTGCCAATTCAGATGTATGTTGGTTCTATGTATCCCAATACAAAGGATTGCAATACTAATACAGGCGTACCTCGGTTTACCAATGCCTCAGGGAACGTCATATTTGGGGTACAAATGCCAAACCATTTCAGTTAATTGGTCTGTTTACAAATGTTTGAATCATTTGGTATGGGCATGTGGCCTGGTATGGTTCAGGAGGGGGGGAGGCGCTCGCTTGTTCCCCCCTCCCTTTCCTGACCTGCTGGGCTGCATGCTCAGATAAGTATCTGTTATGGATTTTGGGGGGTATCCCATGCTGTTTTTTATTTAATTTCAGCGTGGAGTTACCCCTTAACATCCATATGAGACCCGAAGGGCTTATTATGGATGAGAGGGGGGACCCCACGCCGGGTTTTTTACAAATTGTTTATAATTCCCTGCAATACTTTTACATCAACTGTCAGTGGGGAACTCCGCCGACAGCTGAAACATGAGCGCTGCATTGGTTTTTGCTACTAAAATGCTGCATGAGTTGATAACATAACTCATGCGGGATTGTAGGAGCGACAGCCATGTGTTAATGTTTCAACTGTCAGCGGGGTTCCCCACTGACAGCTGAATGTACAAAAAAAAAAAAAGCGTGGGGTCCCCCCTCACATCCGTACCAAGCCCTTCGGATCTGGTATGGATATTAAGGGGGAACTCCACGCTGAAATAAAAAAAAACAGCTTGGGGATCCCCCCAAAATCCATACCAGACCCTTATCCGAGCATGCAGCCCGGCAGGTCAGGAAAGGGGGGGGCGAGCGAGCGCCCCCCCCTCCTGAACTATACCAGGCCACATGCCCTCAACATGGGGGGGTGCTTTGGGGAAGGGGGGCTCCCCCCCAAAGCACCTTGTCCCCATGTTAATGGGGACAAGGGCCTCTTCCGTTATTGGGATAATTGGTCGGCCATTTTTTGGGATTTTAGCATATTTTGTTTACCAGTAAAGTTGAAAATTTTTTGTTCCAAATTTACTGATAAAAAAAATGTGCCAAAATCCCAAAAAACAGCTGACCAATTAACCCACTAACGGCCCGAAAATCGTTCGATTTTTTTTTCGGCAGAAAAATCGGCCGATTTTAGACCCATCTATGGCCTGCTTTACATGGGTCTAAAATCGTCCGCAAAAAAAATCGGCTGATTTTCGGCCCATTAGTGGGTTAATTGGTCAGCCATTTTTGGGGATTTTGCAACTTTTTTTAATTGGTAAATTTGGATAAAAATTGGCCGATTTTGCAGATCGGCCGATTTTAGCTGCAATGATCGGCAAATTGGCTGATCTTTTAACAGATAAAAAATCTGCACATGAGCCATGACCTGCAAGAAAAAGAAGAATAAAAAAAAAGAATAAGAAAAAGAAAAATGCAGGCCATAGATGGGGCGAAAACTGACCGTTTTAAAAAAAAATAAAAATTCGGTTGTTCAATGGGCCGACGTTACCACCAATGGTAAAAAAATTGTTCGATTTTCGCCCCGTCTACGGCCTGCAAATATAATAGCAAAGTAATTACTTCTGTCCCTGCAGAGAGCTGCGCTATTATATTTGACATTAAAAAGTATAAAGGTTGCAACATTGTATCTATTTGTATCCGAATAAAAACATCTATATCCGGAATGGATACAAACAGATACAATGTTGCAGTCGCTATACTTTTTAATGTCAAATATAATAGCGGAGCTCTCTGCAGGGACAGAAGGAATGTTTCAGCTGTCATCGGGGTTTCAAATTATTTCCGTGAATTAAATAAATAATAAAAAAAACAGCGTGGGTCCCCCCTCTCATCCTTACCAAGCCCTTCAGGTCTGGTATGGATATTAAGGGGGAACTCCACACTGAAATTAAAAAAAAATCAGCGTGGGTCCCCCTCAATATCCATACCAGACCCTTATCCGAGCATGCAGCCCGGCAGGTCAGGAAAGGGGGGGGGACGAGCGCCCCCCCCCCCTCCTGAACCATACCAGGCCACATGCCCTCAACATGGGGGGGTGCTTTGGGGCAGGGGGGGCTCCCCCCCCCAAAGCACCTTGTCCCCATGTTGATGAGGACAAGGGCCTCTTCCCCACAACCCTGGCCGGTGGTTGTGGGGGTCTGCGGGCGGGGGGCTTATCAGAATCTGGAAGCCCCCTTTAACAAGGGGGCCCCCAGATCCCGCCCCCCCCCTACGTGAACGAGTCTGCGGTACATGGTCCTGCAGACTTATTCACAAAAACACTAAGTGTGGTGTAAAATAAACACAGTACAGGGTCTTTGACAAGTCCTTTATTAAAACAATGTCCCCCGAAGTAGATCCAACGTCAATCACGGCAGCGGCGACAGGGACCCGAAAAAAGAAAAGAAAAAAAAAAAAGGTTCCGCTCCCGTCGGAGGCTTCCAGCCTTGTGAAGAAGAGGCTAGCTGACATTTCTTAAATAGGTTAGGGGCGGGGCCAGCCGGGCACATCATCCCCGCCCCTTACCTATTTGAGAAATGTCACCCTGTCTCTCCACTGAGGCTAACTAGCTGAATGCAGGAGACAGTCTGACATTTCTTATATAGCTATGGGGCGGGGCCAGCCCGGAGCAGCAAGCATGTGACATGGGGCGGGTCACTCGCATGATGTCCCCGGCTGTCCCCGCCCCATACCTATATAAGAACTGTCAGCTAGCCTCTTCTTCACAAGGCTGGAAGCCTGGGACTGGAGCGGAACCTTTTTTTTTTTTCTTTTTTCGGGTCCCTGCCGCCGCCGCCGCCGCGATTGACGTTGGATCTACTTCGGGGGACATTGTTTTAATAAAGGACTTGTCAAAGACCCTGTACTGTGTTTTTTTTACACCACACTTTTTTTTTTGTGAAGGAGTCTGCGGGAGCATGTACCGCAGACTCCTTCATGTAGGGGGGGGGGCCGGGATCTGGGGACCCCCTTGTTAAAGGGGGCTTCCAGATTCTGATAAGCCCCCCGCCCGCAGACCCCCACAACCACCGGCCAGGGTTGTGGGGAAGAGGCCTTTGTCCTCATCAACATGGGGACAAGGTGCTTTGGGGGGGGAGCCCCCCCTGCCTCAAAGCAACCCCCCCATGTTGACGGCATGTGGCCTGGTATGGTTCAGGAGGGGGGGGGCACTCGCTCGTCCCCCCCCTTTCCTGACCTGCCGGGCTGCATGCTCGGATAAGGGTCTGGTATGGATATTGAGGTGACCCACGCTGTTTTTTTTTTAAATTTCAGCGTGGAGTTCCCCCTTAATATCCATACCAGACCTGAAGGGCTTGGTAAGGATGAGAGGGGGGACCCACGCTGTTTTTTTTTTTTTTTATTGTGGACCTTTATTTTTACATTCAGCTGTCAAAATAAATATTATCTAGACCTTTGAAATAAGTAAAATCATTACAGAAATAATTATAAAGGATAAGAAACAAAAATAGAATCACTAGAACTAAGGAAATCTAGTTAGATTACATGAAGATATGCCGAGTGCTGTTTATTAAACACAATAGACGCAAGCGAGTGCCCGCTGTCAGAGGAATCCACAGTAAGATTCACTATTAGTCAGTGGCTAAAAAGCAAACGCCCATGGCAGAGGTCTAAAATGTGTTCTGCACATACTCAGTTGTATCTGCCAAAGACACTGCACGGGCTTCTAGATTTTTACTGTGTCGATTTCCTTGAAAAAAACGATTTTTAACACATTCTTAATTTTTTTGGAAATAGCAGATATTGTTTAAAGTGAAGTCCTGATATTTGGCAAAGCAAATTTCTAAGTGAACATGTCTCTGCAGTGATTTTTCATGGTTTTAGACTTGCTTCTTAGCAAGTCTGTTTTGTGAGTCTGATTTCGGGCGTGTGTCTTTTTGTGAATTAGATTGGGCATCTGCTTATGGGCTCTGCTCAATAGTGAATTAGGTTGCAGGGTAAAAAATGACGGACGCCAATGAAAATTGGGCTTAAGCCCATAAATATGCGCCCACGCCCAATAGTGAATCAGGGCCAAAATGTCTCTAGAAATGATTTACCTATGCAAGTGTAGCACCCTCTAGTGTAAAACTAGAATAGTGTAGTGAATGATAGGTAAAATCTTTGTGTGACTCATGATAATTGTGTGGGTCATGTGATTAAGGTTGGGTTATTGCATGTCAGCTGAACAATTCTACAGGTTGTAGCTTTATTGCCTCCTCCTGACTCTGGAGAACCATAGAACCTTCCAGAGGTTGGTAAGAAGGAGGGGTGGAGGCCTAATCTGCATATTCATGGGGGTCTGGCCAATCCCAGGTTTGGATTCCCTGGTAGAGTGGTGGACTGGCCTATAAATATGGGAGAGTCAGGATGATAGGGGAAACAGGTGGAAGATGGAGTGCTGAGGAGACTGTCGGAGTCTAGGTGGGGGTCCCCTAGGTCTGGGGGGGCAGCCTCTAGGCTGGGTTTGGGCTGCCTCCTCAGGTAGTCCAGTGCCATCGGGGAAACCTGAGAATGGAGCCGATGTTTCTGTCAGCTGACCATAGAGCTGATTGGAGACCAGAATAGTGCCAAGCATCTCTATAGTCTAAGAAATCGGAAACTACAAGCATTTCATCACTTCAGTTTCGCAGGATATAAACAGCACCATTTTAAATTGGGAAACATCTGATCACACCGATCTTGGTTTGATTAGATAATGTAAGGGCAGAGGAGAGATCTAGAGTCTGATAGACCCCAGATTTCTCAAAAATCAAAGGATACATTCTGAGGAGAGGCATGGATGGGATCAGGCTTGGAACAGTAGGGAGCAAAGAGGACAGTGTGAGTATAGCGACACACTTTGGGATCTACATGGGGAAAGACTACCACTTGTAGCAAGCTTTCCAAGGACAGCCTTGAGCTAAATATTTTTACCTTTGACCTGGGAGATCTCCCAAGAAGCCAGGAGGGCTGGTAGTTTCTGTAGGCCAGGGAGCTGGGAGCAGCTCTATAGGGGGAGAGAAGACGTCTCTGCATGTAGCTACAGGAAGTAAAGTGATTTTTGGGGACTGCTAGTTCCTCGCAACTAACGGGCAGCTGCTACTGATCCGCAATGACTGATGGTTTTCAGGAAAAGAACAGTCCAGGATCTGCTTTGTACATAGGAGGGAAGTGTCCCCCTTCCATTGGTTCAAGTCAAATTGGACATCCCATAATCCCTATTTCCCTATCCAAGTTGAATTTCCCTAATAAATTAGAAGGTTAATTGGATCCTGTCTAAATTGGCCCTAGTATGTGTATGTATGAATGTGAGTTAGGGACCTTACACTGTACACCCCTTGAGGGTTAGGGCCTGATGTGAATGTACAATATTTATGTAAAAGTGCTGCATAAATTGACAGCGCTAAGTACATGTAATAAATAAAAAAAATAACAACAATAAACAACAAAACCAAGTTCATGGAATGGTCACTGTCTCTGGATACAAGTCTTTGTGAAAGTACCAGTTGCCTGGCTATGCGGCTATTTCTCACATGCCTCCAGGGGTACTACATATGCCTATGAATAATGTAAGTATTTATAACAGGGATCAAGGATAAGAAGGGTTTTATTTTGTGTCGCACTACCCTCATGAGGGCCGCTGTATTGTGGGTATCCCTAAGCTTTCACGTTTAGCCTTTTTCTGCTGCCAGGAGAGCTAAACATCTAGGGGAGTTCATGTGTACATGAGGCCTATTGGGATTGTTTTTACCAAAGACATGTAGCAGAATTCATTTTGGCCTACATTTATAAATACATTTTATTTTTTTACCAGATATGTTTTAAAACAGAAATTGTCAAGTTTTTTTTCAAAATTTGTTATCTTTTTTTGTTAATATAATAAAAAATAATAAACCCAGTGGTGATCAAATACTACCAAAAGAAAGCTCTATTTGTGTGAATAAAATAACATAAATGTGGCTACAGTGTTACATGACCAGGTAACTACCAGTTAAAGTAGCGCAGTGCTAAATACCGAAAAATGCTCTAGTCATGAGGAGGATAAAAGTTTCCAGAGCTTAAAGTGGAACTTCACTCTCTCAATCAACATGGACTATTTTTAATCCTTATGCTGTTAGCATTAGTAAATGGATAGGAAAGTATATCATATTTCCTTGTTTAAAACTTTTTTTTTCATCTTTATTCAGTTACTTCCTGGTTACCATGCCTAGGCAAATGATGTCATACATCCCAGAAGTCTTCAGGAGGGGAAGGAGGGTTCTCAGCTCAGCCAATGCCAGAGCTAAGGGCAGATTGATTCCAGGAAGTAAATGCTACATGAATAGTTTGCCCTTACTCAAGATGGCCACTGGCAGAAATGATTTCTCAGCAAAATAAAGCATGGCATCGTGGATGGATGGGGGGAGTTTGCTTTGAATATAAACAATGAATTAAATTGCATTTTGGTTTGTGGTGCTCAGATGCAGCACATTATTATATTAGAATGCTTTGTTCAAACCTGAAAACATTCAACTAATACTTACTAAAGTGTATGCATTTTTAAAACTTTGGATCAAGTATGCTTGAGACCGATTAGATTTTGTTTCTCTATCTGTGTCCCATCAAAATATTTCTCTTCAATTTCTGTCATAGGACACAAAAGGAAATAAGAGGAAATCTCTCCAAATCAAGGGGAAATGCTTTTTTAAATAGGTACGATCAGAAATAACCCCCATAGAAAGATTTTCCCTCACCTCCTGTTTAGTTACAACTCTAAAATGTTGCTTCTCCATCACATTCTGAAATGCAGATAAAGTCAGTAGAGAGGGCATATCTCCCCAGACAACAAAAAAAAAAACCTGACAGAGGTCCTAACCCTTTCCCTCTCTATCCAAAAAGATAAAAAAAATGTTGGCCCACTTTAACGAGCCTCTGCTGAGTGCCTCTAAAGCTGAGGTTTAGGTATGGCAGATTTTGCATAGTTACATTGGTCCAGCTTGGGCCAATGTAAATATGTATGTGCCATACCTGTGAGCTCCCCATGGAAGTTGGAAATCGATGTAGTAGGCTCTCCTAACAAAGTGATTCCCACTGGCTTCTGAGTCCTTTACTGATTAGCTGCTCTGCTGCATTGTGAACAAAGGAAGTCACTTGCTGGGCAAGGAATGCTATTCATTGCCGTCAAGTCATGATCTCCACCTTATCCAATCAGAGAATACTTAGCATTCATTGAGAAAAAGAAAAGGGGGTTATTTACTAAAACTGAAAAGTGCAAAATCTGATGCAACTCTGCATAGAAACCAATCAGCTTCCAGGTTTTATTGCCAAAGCTTAAAATGTTACTAAACCCACAACAGTAAAATCAGTCTGTATATGCAGTAAAGCATGCTTGATATACTCACTGTGGAAACTAAGGAATTAATCTTCCGCATTATGCAAAAAGAAAGTTTGATCCTGACTTCTCTGATCCTCCCCTTCTTCTACTGTCCCCAATATATCTCCTGATAGTACACAGCCTTGGGGGCAAGCTTCACATGCTCAGTTTGGTGTGTATTGCTAGAGAGTTGTTTTTTTTTCTTGGGAGAGTGCATGTGATCAGCACAGGCTAATCAGCGCGGTCCAGACAGAGGATCAAGGGTCTTGCAGCCTCATAGGACAATCAGGGGAGAATGAAAACTCCTCTTACAAGCTTTAACTGGTGCTTTGGTTGACACTGATAAAAGTTACAAGACTGCTATATACCGCTGATGAGAAAAGGTATTTAGCTGTTTATATACACTAAAATAATTGTATTTCCATGTTCTGTGTACTGTGGGAGACCGGATATAGTGAATTCAGGGTCCTGGGTTTAGTAACACTTTAAGCAGAGAGGACCTGAATTCTGGAAGATGTGTCCAAAAAGACAAGCAAATGGCAGCCAGTCATCAGTATTGCCTCTGGTTGACTAGCAGCTGATCTTTTCCCCGTTACTGACTTACCATGCCTTGTTTTGTTGAAGTTAGAAACTGATTGGCTACTATGCACAACTGCACCAGATTTTGAGTCTCCTCAAAAGTGTCCTCTGAGTGGCACCCGTATCGAGCAAGTGATCTCCTGTGTTCACAATGCAGCAGGGCAGCCCCTCAACATAGGACCTGGAAGCTAGCTGAGATCAATGTAATAGAGGGTCATTGGCTGTCAGAATACTCAAACAATGACTATATCTGATAGGATGCAGTCACTGTTTGGCAGACAGTTTTTTCATCCTGCTCAGTCAAATTTTAAATCAGCTTTCGATGAACGAGATGGTGCTGACAGGGCCATCCATCGGCCACATTAGAGCAGTCTATGGCCAGCTTAAGAGGAGCCTACACCCTAAAGGGAATAAGGGAATCCTGCATTTGCAGACCTTGATAATCATAGTAGAATTCACCTGGCAGATAACTTGGTGATGCCAGTACAGCTTTCACAAGACAAGCAGAGGAAATGTAAGTTCAATTCTTTAATATTGGTTTACTTCTTTCTGATTGGTTTTTTTTTGCATACGTAGTTAAATTTCCTGCATTGCCTTAGCTGCCTGGAGCTGCTTTTATCTTTATACTTGTAACTACAGCACTAGGTAACAATCTAAGTCTATGTCATGGAATGTATATTTGTGTCCTAAGTCCTGTTTGAGTGTTGGAAACAGGAAAACATGGCTGGAGCCTAGTGGTGAAATTCTCTTCTTGTGACTTGAATAGTCTGGGTCTCTTTAAACAAAGGCACCATAGACGAGATGTACATTTTAATTAAATATAAAACAGAGCACTTTGTCAGTTCCTACTGATCTCCTTAAGTGTCCTACATTTAAAAGAAAAACAAATCGAGCTTATTATGTTCCAACCACTGGGGCTCACTTAAGTACTTTTCCATCTCTTAGCGTCTTGTTCAATAACTTCAGCAACTGGATTTCTAACTCACAAGGGATTTGTTTGGAAATGCCTGCTTTAGTGCTCTGTGTTTAGGACTGGCTATATAATGGCCGTGATGTCAACTTATTATGATAGATAATGTACTACAGCTACACTTCTGTGATCTGGAAACACCTGGATAACAAAACAGCACATAAGAGGAGTTATAACTATTGGACCTACAACTATGCGAAAAAAACAAAAAAAAACTATATATATATATATATATATATATATATACACACACATATTCCTCTGTAAACAATGCAACATCACCTAGTCCATTGATGGATCTTTAAACAGCGATTCTGCAAAAATTGGGAGCTGTGCTCAGACCCTAAATGCACCTGGCCCTCCTCTTTACTGGTTGGCGTTCAAAGTCCTTTAGGGAAAACAGTGAACTATAATTAAAATTAAAGGAATTTAGTAAAGGACAGATAGATTTATTTATTACAAGTATTTATATAGCACTGACAAATTACACAGCACTTTACAGATATATATTGTACATTCACATCTGCCCCTGCCCTCAAGGAACTTATAATCTAAGTCCCTAACTCACATACAGGGGCAGACTGACAACTCATAGGGCCCCCGGGCAATAGGGGATCATGGAGCCCCTGTGTCTTTGCCCAAACTCAAAAAAGCCTATGAAAAAGGTACCAGGGGCATCTCATGGGGCCCCCTACTGACCCTGGGCCCTCGGGCAGTGCCCGAGTTTCCAAATGGTCAGCCCGCCCCTGCTCACATACATACATACACATACTAGGACCTTTTTAGACAGGAGCCAATTAACCTACCAGCATGTCTTTGGAGTGTGGGAGTACCCAGGGGAAATCCATGCAGGCACAGGGAGAACATTCCTACTGCTGGCAGGTAGTGCCATGGTTGGGATTCAAACTGACAACCCAGGTACTGCCAGGTGGAAGTGCTAACCACTGAGCCACTATGCTGCCCAGATAGATAGAATGTATATAGTTTCTAAACAAACATCCTTAGCCATTATTCATAGAATAATATTCTGTATTTTATCCAAATAAGATTTTATTTTTTGTACTGGATTTCCATTGGCCAAAGGGATTCCTGAGTATGGCACCAAGAAATGGAGTTTCAGAGCTCTGAACTGTGCTTGGTCAAATGGATTATGCCATTCTTTTCTTTACTTTAGAATGTCACATGGGCGCTGCACATACTGTATTCAGATTTGGACACAAAAGAGGAATAGTGCTGCAGCTCCTACACAAAGGACACACATAGTATAGAACAGTGGTCTCCAAACTGCAGCCCTGGGGCTGGATATGGCCCATTACTTGCCTTTATTGTTATTATTATTATAATACAGGATTTATATTGCGCCAACAGTTTGCTCAGCACTTTACAATATAATGGGAGACAATACAGCAACAATACAGTTCAATACAAGAGGGTTAGTAGGGCCCTGCTCCTTGGAGCTTACAATCTAAGCCCTTGGAACCCTATTATTCCCACTGATACTGACACACTATTCTGCCAACTGATACCAACAGTGGGGCCAATAATACCAATGATGGGGCACTATTTGTTCCCTTAATACCAAATGTGGCGATGTTTATTTTCACTGATGCCAGGAAAATCTCCACTCCCGCTGGCCACAGTCTGGCCCCCTAAAATATGAAGGACAATAAACTGCCCCTTTGTTTAGGAAGTTTGGAGACTCCTGGTGTAGAAAATATTTTATAATTAAAGTGGTTGTAAAGGCTGAAGATTGTTTATCTTAATGCTTTTTCTGCATTAAGGTAAAAAACCTTCAATGCTCAGCAACCCCCTCCCCCGGGCATTCGGCAGAGGGGAGGAGCCACCTCAGCTTCTTGAGTGAAGAAAAAAATCTACTCATTTTGATACAAGTAGCAATAGATAATCTTCTGACAAACTGAAAATACCATATGACCAATTTATGCAACAGTTATCTTTTCAAGAAAGCTGTCATTGCTTACCGTCTAAAAATTCTAGTTGCTTGGTTGTGATGGTGGTTCTCTGGAATTCAAAGTTTCTGGGACACTGACCCAGAACAAGTATGGATATCAGAAAGGTCAAAGAAAAGTCAGAAGTACTTATTTTAACTTTTCAGATCAATTGCTTGAACAACAATTGGGTCCACAGGATCAGCATGACAGCCAAGAATTAGGCTTTTCAAAAGTCTCAATGTTCCTTTCTTTAAGTCAGCCTTTCTCAACCTTATTAGCATGGAGGAACCCTTGAAATAAATTTTTTCTAATTTTAATTAATACATTTACAGCTCACAAGACATTAGTGTGAACAGTAAGTTGCAGATATAAGAAGAGATAAAAGAATAAGGGATGTGGTGTATTTCATATATTTGAAATCCTGGGCTGCTTTATACAAAAAAGTTATTTTTAATAATGATAATGGTTTAAAATGAATAATAACAATCTCTAGAAGATAAATGCAGACAGATAAAATTGTAATGACATTAGTGGTCAGCGGAAAAATGGACCCTTACAAGGGTGGTCAATAAAGGGCCCCAGTGCATTAGGAAGAATGATCCTTACACTGGTTGTCAATGGGAAAAATGCATCCATTACAATTACCTGAAAAGATCATTGGTAGCAGTGGTATCTTACCTGAGCAGGAGAAATAGATCATTGCTCAAGGAACCCATAGCAACCTCTGGAGGAACCCTGGTTGAGAAAGGTTGTTTTAAGGTAATCATTGATATGAGATGAAAATATCCCGGTCACAGTGATTTCTGCAGGATGAGTGTCGATAGGCATCTTTGCTCCTCAATTTACACTCTTGGCCATTTTGTGTGCTTTCCAAAGAACATATTTGTGTAGCGCTACCTCTCTTAAGAGCCGCTGAGTATTTTTAGGTTTCTTGTCTGTTCTGAGCCTGCTTTGGAAGTACAGACCCTGCTGACACCACCGTGACACCTTGACCAGAAGGACTCTCTGGCTTTGAACCATAAAATAAACACACAGTTTAAGGTGAGGAAATATTCTAATTGTATTGAGGTCAGGGTATAAAGAGTGCAAGCACAACTCACATGACAGTAGATGTGCATAAAAGAAATTGTAAACATTCTACAAAGTTTAACAAAGTAATAAGGCACAGTATCACTTTAAGAAAACCCAAATGCCCTACAGGATCAGACTTTAAACATCGATTCCAACTTCTGAGATATCTCTCCCCAAGTGAGCTGAAGTGAACTATCAAGATGCTAGGCTAACTCTTTTGGGTTCTCAGTTGCTGGTAACTGGGTTTAACTCTGGAGATGAATACTTTTGCTATAAGCAGTAATGTCCCTTTTTTTTGTATCTCTTTAAAGAATGGTGACAAATCTTCTGCACACTTGATGGGGCCCTAGCTGGTGCACATTAAGGTTCAGATCCCTTCTTGGTATGGCTACAGAAAGATTCCCAATTTTAATTATGTTGAAACTGGGTAAGGTTTCTTTACACAAAGAATGAAGACAAGAACTGGCAAAAATTGAAGAAAGGGGCAGAAACAGACATCAGCAAAGGTTGAACCCCTAAGGATGGTGAACTTGTCTGGTGAAGCAAGTTCCTTTGGAGCTGGAAAAGGCTGGAAATAAAATACTAGAGTAATCCTGTCTGCAGAGAACACGTGCTGTAGCAAAAGTCCTGTGGTTTCAGGATTTTAGTGAGATACTAAGCAGTAGTCTGGGTCTCAGTGTGATAATCTGTGGTGTAAGGTGTACTGAAATGAACAATTGAAATTAACACAGTCACTTGCAACTTGTGATAATCTGGGTTATGGAACTTCCTAAGCCGGTTTGTAGCATTTACAGCGTAAGAGGTAGTCTCTCTGTTGGGGGCCCCCATGTTTTCTTGGTTCCTCTGTAAAGAAGCGATGCCAATGACAGCACTACAATCTGCCTGCCTACAAGATTGACTGTCCTGCTTGTCAGTGGTACTTGCAGTCTGCAGTCCTTCTTTCCTTCTCCACGAAGCGGCCCAATCCAGCCCAGATCCCGAGAGTCTTGCACGGCCTTCTCCACACACACACACCCATCCTCAGCCTCTCACCATCTACATCTTTTGTGTAAAGTTCCCAGGCTTCTCAATAAAACACTCCCACCTTTTCGCCAGCTCTTCTGGGAAATGTAGTCTGTTCACTCCTTGTATGAGTGCAGAGATCCTGCTACCAGCATTCAAGTTCAACAAGGCTTTGTTTCAATAGTGTCTGGATAACTAGACCACAAAACACTGTTTTCTTGTGTTTTAATTTACAACCTGCAACCAGCATTAATGTAGTGTCTCATTTGTTATACAGTATATTCTGATCACTCAGACAACATCTATTATTTATAGATCATCTGATTCTGATCAGAATCTGAAATCTTATGAAGTCACCCAATGAGCAATACCTCCATCTTGGTCACTATCTGTGCCATGAGGTCTGCCAGCCTGGTGGCATCTGCCATAAGAGGGCAGCTGTTGGAGGTGGCAGGCTTGGCTCCTGGGTGGGGTGAGGTGAAAGAACCCTGAGCTATTCTGCTACTCCAGGTAAAAGAACCCTGAGCTATTCTGCTACTCCAGGACTCTACACTGGAATTACCTTAAAGCAGAGTGGATGTAATGCGTCCCTGACAAAGACCTCATCCTCTGAAGCTGACAAGGTGTCTGGTAGGGTATAAGTCTCTAAAGAAAATTGTACAAGAGCTGATCACCTTTCAGGAGACAAAGGCAATCTTCTCTTCTAGTATTTGACCAAAGCTACCTGCATGGCTTCTATGTAAATATCAGATCGAAATTGCTCATTCAGTATAGCTCATTATCACTAGGACAAATGCTTGCTTCCTATGTGGGGAAGACCGCCCACAAGTATAAAACACTTAGGAATGTATCAGTAATAGCAGAGGTACTTCAGTAATAAAACTACTTCATGCACAGAAACACTCAGATTAAAGTGTATGTCCAGGTATTACCCAAATGTATCCCCAAACTTCTTCTCCCCCTATAGATCACATTGCAGCGAGAAACAGATTTTTTATGTTATGACTTTTGATTATTTTATGTTTTTGATTTTATATGGCTTTTTAAATTCTTGTAGGAGCAGCTGCAGAAAACTCCGATTGATGTAGGTACACCCAAAACTACATTTCCAAAAAGTCCTACACGCCATGTGTTGACAGGCTCTGGGGAGTCAGGGCAGCAACATCGCCTTGCTAGAAAAGAAATCAATGCATGCATGAGAATATGACAGAGAGGGGTTGGGGATAGACACCGATTGGGATATCACTGCAGTAGAGGCACTGTGGTATCAGCCCAAACAGGAATTTAAGAGCACACAACTATGTGATATATATACAGCATATAGAGTGCAGCAATCAGGACAATATATACAGGCAGTCCAAGGCTTATGAACAAGATAGGTTCTGTAGGCTTGTTCTTATGTTGAATTTGTATGTAAGTTTGGACAGGTACATTTTTTAAGTATAACTCCAGCCAAAAAATGTTTAAGTTTTGGACAGCATAGGGAAGGGTTAGCTGGCCATGCAGTTATGTAGGATTGCCGACAGGTCTGCCAGACAGTAGGTGCAGCATGCAGTGAGCAGCAAAATGGCCGTCCAGGGGTTTCCAGGACCAGCGTGACATCAGGCTGCCTCCGTTCTTAAGTACGAGTCATATTTAAGTCCATTGTTTGTAACTCGGTGACTGCCTGTAATTGGGTCACTTTCATTGCACCACATGGCCAGTGGTTAGGAAAAAAAATGCCCAGCATTACAATGGGACAGTGGTCACAAGGAGCAAATGGGAAAATAAAGAAAAACATTGGTATTAGTAGGAGAAAAATAGCAAAACCACTGGTGTCAGTGGGGACTGCAGGTCAGAGAGGACTAGAGGCATACATTGGTGGTTACTGGGAGTTGAGGAGGTACATTGGTGGTCATTGGGGGAGGGGTACACTGGAGGTCATTGAAGGATGGAGGGGTACACTAGATATCAGTGGGATCTTGGGGGTATATTGGAGGTCATTAGTGGGTGTGAGAGTACATTGGAGGTATGACTAGGTCTGAAGAGATTGTTGTCAGAACCAGCTGTAAAAACTTGAGAAGGCCGCAGCTATACTACCAAGGTAAGTAAGCAGCTAGGAGAAGGGGAGTGCGGTTATAGAAGTTTAGCATGGGAGGGTGGGGGAAAGGGCTTAGCAAAAGATTATATAATGGTATGTCTGTCTTTTAGGACAGCGGTCCTCAACCACTGAGCCACAGCTCCCTGTCCATAGCTGGAATAGCCCCAGCACCAGACAGCGTGTACGTAGCAGTCCAGTAGGTGCTTCCTGAACCAAAACCCCTGCCTCCTCCACCCTGTGATGCCATTGCTGAGGGTGCATGCTCCTGTGTCTCAGAAGCTGGGTGTCAGACTATTGTGAGGCACCAATGTCCCTCTGGAAGCAGCAATCACACAGATTACAGAAGCGACACAGAAACTGGGGAAGTCAGCAGAAGCATGGGTGGAAGAGACCTAAACTGCATGACACACACTTAGCACAGTGTAGAAAGCAAGTTTGTACTCCAATGACTTCACATCCCTCAAGATTTTTGCTGAACTGACAGTGCACATCCAGAGGTCTGCTCCTGTAACATGTTTCACCCATTCAGGCCTAGTCATAGTGATTGCACTGAGCACTGCAGATGGCCAGATGTGTTGCCTGCCTTGTGTGTGCTATGTAAGTCTATTGATTACCTGACTGTAAGGTAAATAATCAGACATACAATGCATAGCAGCCACTAGGCAGGCAAAAAAAAGTTTATACTCATACTGTACAATAAAAGTATGGGAATGCACATTTGCAATTTCATACTTTAATAGTAAGAATATAAGCTTTTTAAAGTATTTTTAAACTTTTTTTTATCACACTTACTGTACATTGTGGTAAAGCACACATTGTAACACATGTAATGCTCATTGCTGAGTTGCAGTGCCATTCATTCTGAATGGCACACCAATGCTTCAAGGCAATGGATTGCAGCACAATGCCGCCTAAAAAAAAAATAGCTTTCATTATGAAAAAAAATTTTGATACTTTAGGTTACGTTGGCAGCCCGTTCATTTTGCACACAATGCACAATAAGGCACTGCAAAAAAGTAAATGGGCCCTTGCTGTTGGGGCATGGAAGGTTTTGAAAGAAAATGACCAGGTCCATGCCTCACTAGGGTTGAGAACCACAGCTTTAAGAGGTTTCACTTTTTCATCGTAGTTCCCCTTTTTTGTAAGAAAAGCTATAACTAATATTTCCTGAAGTATTAGGAATAGACTGTATTTGTATAGAGACATTCTCTTAAGAAACAAGTGCAAACAAAAAGCAGGGTGCCAAACCAAAGCTTCCCTGTGAAGCTCAATGAATGTCAAATCATATCAAAATAAACGTAAAAATTGAAACAATATTAACCGTGTTCTCACGTAGACTGTCACATAGATCAATGCAAGCTTTATGTACAAGACAGCACTGTCACGAGCAATAAAGCAAAGCAAAGGCAAGTACAGTATCAAGACATAAACATAACTCACTGGGGTGAATACACGGCATATGGTCTTTCTCAAACATCGGACATGTCCTGGGATTTTATGTTTTTGTTACACAGAACTCCAGTTACTTAAGAGACAGAACAATGCACAAGTGTACTTGGTCTCTTTAATAATGTATAAACAGATGGTGATTCCAGATTTGATAACACAGCATGATTGACTGGCCAATATCGGCAACACCCAAAAACACTTCAGGCTGACAAGCAATCGCATTAAAAAAAAAACAAACTGATGGCGCTAAGTGCAGAAAATCACGCTGAACCCAATACAGTTTACAGTGTCAAAAATCATTAATCATGTTGTCAGCCAATGCTTTACATATTTCCTCCAGTGTTGTAAGCCAGTCGTCCAGAGCAATGTATAATCTTAGAAGGGAGCTCATTCTTGGGCGGGGAGCTGCTGGCTTTTAAATTATTCCTAGCAGGCAGTTTGAGTTTTCGGAATATAAAGCAGAACAGAATTTTGACATAAACCCATAGAATGGCAACATGGTAACATACAGTGGCTGAATTGTGTGTTCATATCCTATACCAAGTATCAATTGACAAAAGTCGCTAGTATTTTTCGCCGTAATTTAATCATACAGTAGCAGGAGTTTATTAGGAAAAAGGAGAAAGGAACCTTCTCTTTGCATTCATATGACTTATAAAATTATGATTAAAATGGACGCAGGTTAAATGAGCTATGATTTATGTAGAAAAGCTATTTAAGGGCCAAAAGGGTCTACAGGTTACATATATGTATGCGTTATTGATAACACTGACAAATATACATATTTAAAGTGCAACTGCACTGCATCTGAGCACCACAAACCAAAAATGCTATTTATTTCTTGTTAATACTCAAAGCAAACTCACCCATCCATCCATGTCTCTATGCTTTATTTTGCTGAGAATTCATTTTGAAAAACACCCCCTGGTATTTCTGACAGTGGCCATCTTGAGAAAAGGCAGATGATTCATTTAGCATTTACTTCATGGAATCCATCTGCCCTTAGCTCATGCATTGGCTGAGCTGAGAGTCTTCTCTTCCTGAAGACTCCTGGGATGTATAATGTCTTTTGCCTAGGTCTTGAAACCAGAAACTAACTGAAGACATGTAAAAAACAAAAAGGTTATAACAAATAAATATAATATACCGCATTTACTCGAGTCTAATGAGCCATCGAATCTAATACGCACCTCTATTTTCAAAGGCTTGAAATTGAAAAAAAAAAAGTTTGAAGGTGATTGTATTGTGCACCTGCATACGACAATGGGTTAAAGTTATGGACTTTCATTTTATTGCTGGTAATTAGTGAAAATATGGAAATAAAATGTGACAATGGGCTTATGTTAAGATTTTTTACTTTTGGTAATTACAGTACTTTAGACGGCAACAATAAATTCACCATATGTTATGTTACATTTTTATTACAATATAGTAAACTATTAAACCAAATACTGACCTAAAACAAGTTTTTACATCGAAAACTTTTTAATAAACGGTAAATTTAATTATAGCTTGGAATGACAGCTTAAAATTACGGTACAGAGATGGAGGAGATGAGGGGGGTCCGCTGGAGGAGATGAAGGGGGGCCTCTAGAGGAGATGAGGGGGGCCACTAGAGGAGATGAAGGGGGGCCACTAGAGGAGATGAAGGGGGGCGCTGGAAGAGATGAGGGGGTGCTGGAGATGAGGGGGGCTGCTAGAAGAGATGAGGGGGGCCACTGGAGGAGATGAGGGAGGGGTCCGCTGGAGGAGATGAGGGGGGGCCGCTGGAGGAGATGAGGGGGGCCACTGGAGGAGATGAGGGAGAGGTCCGCTGGAAGAGATGAGGGGGGTCGCTGGAGGAGCCTTACCAACAGGTGTGTGGGAGGTACTTCCGGGTGTGTGGGAGATACCGCCTGCAGCCAGTGCAGAATCGCCAGATGTGGTGGCGGCACTGCAAGGCGTGTTGCAGGCTTAGCAGTATTTGCCTCCAAATGTAAGGCCAGAAAAGGTGGTCATTACATTCGAGTAAATATGGTACCTTCCTGCCTATTTCCTAATTCTAGCAGCATAAGGATTAAAAATAGTCCATGTTGATTGAAAGAATGAAGTTCCGCTTTAAGCTGGCCATAGATAGGTAGAATTTTGAACAAAAAATATTAGAAAGAGAAGGTTCTAAGAAAGTGTGTTTGTTTTTCTAATCATTAGTGGGTCAAATTGGTGTTCATTTCTTACTACACTGACAAAAAATTAGAAGGAGCAGGACAGAAAATTGTTCTCAGACCCACAAATGTCTAACAGTGTATGTGGCTTTCGCTTGATAAAGTCCATTCATTCCAAAATCAAAGGTTAAAAGCAAACAAAATCTTTTGAACCAATGTTCTGAGAATGCTCTGAGAATTTTCATATGAATGTATGAGTTTTCCTAAGAATTTTTGTTTGAATTTCTATCCATCTATGGCCAACTTTATAAACAAGGCACAATTTTCCATACGATCTAAATTAATCTGATACAATCCTATGGGCATCTGAGTGTAGATGAACAGGATGTGAGTTATTCAATGGGTGTGTATGTTCAGAATAACCACAAGAAATTACTTAAAGTGGACCTTGAGTAAAAATGGTAGGTCTACTTTACTGACAGCATCCCAAATACAAAAAGCTTTAAATAGCTTGTGGGGAAGACATTTTTTTACAAACAGCATTTTTAAACATACTTATCTTAACATTGGCCCTTACTTTCTACGTTTCTGGGTGGTGTGAGTGACACTACAACGCCTCACTGCTGCCTCCCGGGAAAGCTGCAATTGGCTGAAGTGAAAGCTTGATGAATTTAGATAGATCAGTGTTTACAGGAGGCAGCAATAAGGTGTGGTGATGTTACCCACACACCCTGAAAGCATTGGAAGCCAGGGCTGAGATCATTTTATTCACTGATTTTTTTGGCCAGTTCATACTACTTTGTAACATTTTCTACCGGCAACATTTCTGTTGTATGTTCTGTGTGGAATTGCTTCCCCCTCTCCTTTTTTTAGAATTTCTCCTTTTTGGTTTGAGCTTGAGTCACTTACTTTTTCAGCTGTTTCTGACTGCCATTGGATATTGGGTTTGATTTTTAAAGGCAAATAGGCTTTACCACTGTAGGACTGCCCCCTTGAGGGCTGCTGAGTCTCCCCTGAGCCTGCCTTGGAAGCCTAACACCTGTTGACACCACCTTAGACCTTTAACCAGAAGGACTCTCTGGTGGCAACCATAAAATAGACTCGCTCAGAGTTTAAAGTGAATAGATATTTTGACCATATTGAAGTCAGAATGCAAGCATGAATGCAGAATGGCTAAGATTAGGGAAAAGGGCGAAGGCAAGCTTCAGCCAGTGTTAATTCTTCTTTTAAGGATGACAAGCTAGGGTGAAAAAGAAGTTCTTTGATGAGTAGCACAGACTCGAACAGGGTACATATATGGCAGCAGAATCCTGTGATTCAATATGTTGAGAGTGTGATAATCAGTAGGCCACAGACAGGATAGGGTGGACAATCTAGGCCTTAGTGCAATAACCTGTGAAACAAAAGGTGCTGAACTGAAAGAAAGTAACTGAACTGAAATAGCCTATGTTGCCTTTAGTAGGAACCATTATCTGTACTTCACATAAACTGTTGTCTTCATGTGACTTACTGTGAAATATCACTTAGGCCCACAGTCCTCACACACATTTTTTTGTTTGTCACAGAGCTGGAACGGCTGTGTACCTGTAAATGACTGGAAGGCAGTAAATGGATTGAATAGAGGTACATCTCTTTGGAATTGGATTTTTCAGAGCTTTAAGTTCATCTCCAGCCAAAATTCTTTTTTGTTATGCTTAACTTAAAATACAAAATGTTCAGAAGTCCTTTGGGGTTTTTACTGCTGCCTTTGACCACATTAGAGATATTTCCACAATTCCTGTTGTGGGAACAGAAGTGTCACCCACCTCAAACCTTAAAGCAAACCCCCTTTGACCAAGGAGAAACAAAAAGCTCAACTTAATGCCTCCCCTTCACAGCTCACCTTTCCGTTACTAGCCCACTGGTCTATTCAGTCACTGGGAGAGAAGAAAGATAACCCTGTTTAAGCCCCAATACATTTTCTGAGATGGAATTTATGGAGGGCTATCTCCTAGTCCATATTTTACAGCTCTGCAAAAGTTCGCCAAGCACCAGTACTGCCACAAGAGGATTGACAGTGGGCCTTATGTTCCTCCATACCTGAACATACCCAGAGTTTTTTTTGTGTCGATTAGATGAAGGGAGCATGGGAGAAGCACTATTTTTATTTTAATGAAGTGAGTTGAAGCATGTCTATGTTCACTTCAAACATCCTATCATCTGCAAGGAATTTCACAAAATAGAGCTTTTTCTTCACATTATATTTAATGTGAACACGGGTTCATTTCATCTCACCTCACGCTCTACTCAATCATACCTTATACTGTAAATGTAAAGTGTATCTCTAGGCAAAATCTTTTTTTTGTTTCAGAGGGGATGGGGAAGAGTTAGACCTTCTGACAATTTTTGTATTGCTAAATATTTCTACTGGTAATCATTGTCACCAAGAAAGGAAGGGGGAATTCAAAATGTTATAGTTGTCCTCAAGACAAGTGTTAAGGGGAAAACCTGTTCTAGGGACAACCATTTAAGACAGGAATTCCCCTAAATTAGATATTCACTAACTTACCAGGGCTTTTATCCCACCCTACTCCATCCAAAGCCCAAACATTTTTTGGGCTATAGATACATATTGATTTAGTTACTAAAGCTGGAGAGTGTAAAATCAGGCTCATTTCTGCACAGAAACCAATCAGCGTATGATCTCAGCTTGTTCAATTTATTGCTTTGGCAATAAAACCTGGAAGCTGATTGGTTTCTATGCAGAAGTGAGCCTGATTTTGCACTCTCCATCTTTAGTAAATAAACCCCATATTGTTCATCCATCTTTTCCTTTCCAAAGGTTTCTGAATGTATCTATCTTGAAAAAAAAAAAGTATCTAGGGTTGCCACTTGACTAGTATTTTACCACTCTGACTGGCAAAAGCTGGAATTGTGACAATGTTTTTAATGGGAAACAGATCATGTGGCCAGTATATCACAGGATAGGTAATCGGCCGAATTACCAGACAGAATCTAACTGTAGAAATAAACAAAAATATAAAAAAAACCCCTGATGAAGCTGAATGATCTGCAGCGTAACGCGTAGGGGAGGGGATACGACGTCACTCGGCACCCGTGGATGGCAAGTACACTCTGAGTGCGGTGCACAAGCAGTAGAGTTATTGGATTTTAACCAAAAGCGCTTGTTTGTTTTATTAAATGTGAGTGCAACTGGGCACAAATTAAAGCTTTTAACTTTTTAAAGGATATGGCACCATGTTTGTGTTTCTTTTTTGATGAGGAACATCTTGAGGAGGTGTTTGAGCAGCAGAAGAAGTGAAGGATCTCAGTGGGGATAGTGGCACGATAGGAAAGCTGCATTGGAAAAGCATCTGAGAGATATCCACCACTATTGGTATAGTGCAATAGGCGGATTAATAGTTCCATTAGTGAACAAAAGCTGGATAAGCCTTTAAATAGGCTTAGAAGGAGGTGAGCACATAAGTAAAGCTTGTTAAGAAGTCACCGGGAGTTTTAATTACTCATTTTTGTTTGGGTGTAGTCACTTTCATCACCAGAGACTTATTTCTAAAGGATTTTGTTGCAATACTACTTTTGATCACATTATCATATTATCACTTTGATTGTCACTATATATTGTTTGATTTTTGTTCTTTTTTTAGTTTTATGTATTTGTGTAAAAGCATATTAATTTGTAATTTATCACTATTTATTAGGAGCGCAGCACATATTTTTGTTTATTTCTGAAAGATATATACATATTATTTGAGTAGGTGTGGGGTGCTGGCGATCCTTTTTTGAATTTAAATCAGTGGCTCACAAGTTATTTATATTGTTATTTTTATTAGAATCTAACTGTAACTTGCCATTTACTAAACAGGTGTGAAGTTAGAATCAATAAAGCAAAACAGGGTGAGAATGATAAAGAGCATCCATATACTGCAGAATAATACAAATTAGATTATGAAACTGGCATAAACATGGACTCTTTACAGCCATGTCTCTTTGGCTCATTCAAGGTAACATGGGGATACATAGTATGGACTCTATAGTCCAGGGTAGTTTTGGTAACACAGAACAGCTGGATGGATCCAAAAAATGTAGGGCAGTCATCCCACTGGAACTAGAGTACACTCTGGGTGGGGCCAGGCATTTGGTACCCGGAGTTGAGAGAATGCACGCAGAGACTGCAGTAAAGTGTAACAACATGAAAGTTCCAACAATCTGGTAACAGGATCTGTAACACAGCCAAGCCTGGCACAGCAGTACTTTACAGAAGGTCTTGCAAACAGTCTCAGTATTACAGAAGACATTCTAAACAGCTTACAATGCCCGGCAACATCTGACGAAGGAGGTTTTTGGAAGGCGGTCTGGCAACAAGGCACCTGAAGATGGGAAGAGCTCCTGGCTGGCAACACTGACGTGCAGTCCTTACTCTGTCCCTTTTCCTACACTAGACACTCCTGGTTCCTATCCCTGATCTAGCCTCTTTGCAAATGCTTGCCAACTTCAGTGGGACAGTTTTATTTATTGGCACTGCTCACTCTAAAGATGGCCACCAAGATCATCCAGGGCAGCAGCGTCCAATCAGACAGGTGCTCCCCTGATGACAACCATGGAGGGTTCAAAGGAGCAAGAGTTCCTCAATCCTATCTGCAAGGTAGCAGCCATCACAGCTCCTGCACAGGGAGGCCGTACAACAGCTGCCTACACTAATGGTAGAAATCGAATTGGGGTTCCCCACAATAGTTTGAGAAGCTGCTTGCTGTTAAGCTCTGGTTCTACTGCCTACACACTGATCGACAGTGCAGGGCCTCATGTGGCTGCAGATCACTTGCCCAGCTACTTCGGCCATTTTAGGTGTGGCCTCTCTGAGCTGCAAAGGATGAGAAGCTGAGGAACTTATCTTCCCTTTGCATGTCTAGGAACACAGGGAATTGTGTTAAAAAGACCTGCATCTGAGCATGGTGAGTAAACCGCATTCCACCCCAGGTATTTTTCCCAGCTAAGGTGGCTAACTTAGTTGTATCCCTGCTAAAATCAGTGGTTTTGGGTGCACAGTTGGCCACATGTGTAAAGAAATGCTGTAATTTAAAAGTTTTCCCCCCACTCACCTAAAATGAGAATTAAATCTGTTTGTTTTTGTGGGAAAGTAATAGCCTGTCAAAATGGGTACTTGCAACAGAAGGAAAGCAGGATCCTACTGAATGAAATCATTCATAGAACACAGAGCCCCTAGCGGCCAAGTGGCAGAGTATTTGATCACCTTTCCCAAGCTTTCACTATTCAACAAAGCAAGCCCCCAACAATGAAGGGCTTGCCGTATATGCCGCAGGAAGGGCACAACAATACAATACTTTTCATCTTTATAATATTGTGACAGGACATGTCTTAAAAATCCCTTTTGCTAAAATTCAGCTTTCTTAAATTACTTTTCTTCAAGCATACATTTCAGTTTAATTACTCCACGGGATTCATTGTTTTAGATTTCAGAAACAAATACTGTTGGAAACAAAGACTTACAAGGTGTACTGCAGCACCTCGAGGATAGAGTTCAGGGCAGCACAGAATATCGGATGACTCTGTCAAATCTCCAATCACAAGGATCATAATAACTGCACAGTATTGTACCGTTGCTTTGTGTTTAGACTTTCAGTATGTTCTGAGTAGCTCTACTGTATTTCTCAACTTTTCATAAATTTATAAGGATTTCTTTTTAAAAGCACAGATCTATATACTGAAATGGACTATGGCCAAGCAACTTGTGCAAGTTAGGAAACGTTAATTTTTCCACAATCCTTTATTTTATAATGTAAAGGGAACGATTAAGTGCACCTGTACTGACCCATGAAATTTATAGGAGTGTTAAAAATTTATATTACATTAATAGGCAGGTGGTCCCAGTCACTCATAAAAACAGTATTTGTAACACACTGTACATTATTTTTGCAGGTCCAATAGGCCAAATTAGAAAGTTTTTTTATCAGCCAAGATTTTTTTTACATATTAAAGCCCAATTGAACTTTCAGTTTAAATTGGCTAAATGCATTTCAGATGTATAAGAACAAAAGTTATGATGGGTCTTACAGTTTGTTTTCTTTAAAAATCAGCCACAACCTGTAGACAATAGCCTGTCATCTGCCAGCATTTTGTAGGGAAGGACCCTTTTGTGGCGAAGCAGTGGTCTCTCTGGAGAGGTCAAACACACATCTGTTGAGTCAGAGCCAAAGGTCTCCAATCAGTGGAGATCATGAACTTTGTGGATGGAAGAACTATAGGTCTGACTCAGCAAGGATTGTGTTTGACCTCTGCAAAGAGACCACTGGTTAGCAAGGGTTATTCCCTGCAGTTGTAGCAGAGAACAGGCTTTTATACTTAGATTGTGGCTGCTTTAGAAAGAAAATTTGGTTTTTTTGCTGAACACCTTTTGTTTTGATTCACTCAGAATGTATTCAGTTCATTTAAACTTAAAGTTGCACTCCAGACACAAACTTTTATCGAAAAATTTTCCTTACTAACCACAAAGGATATCATTCTACTTTGAGTGCATCAAATGTCTTTGCCTTTAAAAACTATCTGTGACATTGACACTGTGCTGTACATCGCATGTGCAGAGAACTGTGGGAAGAGCTCAACAGGGCAACCCCCTACAGCAGTGGTTCTCAACCTTCCTAATGCCGTGACCCTTTAATACAGTTCCTCATGTTGTGGTGACCCCCAACCATAAAATTATTTACCCAGTAATTATAATTCATAAGTGTCGTTTTACCTCCAATACTGCTGCTTTCAACACAGTAGCTGCTTTTAACAGAGTAGCTGCTTTCAACACAGCAGCTGCTTTCTACACAGTAGCTGCTCTTTACACATCGGAAATATGTGTTTTCTGATGGTCTTAGGGGACCCCTGTGAAAGGGTCGTTCAACCCCCAAAGACCCACAGGTTGAGAACCACTGCCCTACAGGCTGCCTGCAAAAAACTTCAGGAGGGGGCAAACACAAGACCAGTCACCCTGCATAAGTAGAGAGAGTAGCAGTGACTGGTCTTTATTACAGGAAGCTCTGTACAAAGGTAAATGTTCACAAAGGATTACTGCACAGATATGGAAGAAATACACAAACCATACCAAGATTCAAGGAAGAGGACACAAGACTCTTTAGATAGACAATATTTGCTTATCCCGGATTTCAGCTGTAAGGTTCAATCAGGCTTTAAAGCCTAAGTTTACCTAAAAAAAATACAAAATATGCATAGGGAACATTACTTACCTTCAGTGAGATGTGTCCCTTGTGCTTCTGTCTTCTAGTTCAGTAGTGCAAAAAAGTGACTTCCACTGTGCCACAACCTAATATATCCTAGATAAAGACAAAATCTCTTGTTCTACATAAACAGACTTTACGGCACAACATGAGGCAGATACAATAGTTTAAAATAATATAGTTTATGGTGAGAGGTGTCTATTTCAAACCATTTTGGCTGTGATTTGCATCTTTTGCTGTTTTTACCGTTTCCCAAATGCCTCGGATTCTGCACATTGCAGCACATGGTGCTGTTCTAACGGGAGCATTAGTGTCACGTCGCGGCAAAACAGACGCCTCTGGTCGAGTCAGGAGGCATTGAAGCCTCCTATTCTAGTCTATGGTGCCGCTCCACAAACGCCCAGCCGGCATTTGCGGTGCGGTTGCGGCGTGGTTGCGGGGCGTTTGCGGAGTGGTAGCACCATTTAAACTTCATTATAGGCGTTTGTGGGGCGTTTTTAACACTCGGCAACCGCCTGGCAACCGCCACTTAACCGTGCATGCGGCGTTTGCCGAGCATTTGCCGAGCGTTAAAAAACGCTCCGCAAACGCCAGACCAACGCTTGCCAAACGCTATAGGGGCATTTGGCAAGCGTTGGTAAAACAGTCAAGTGTGAACGAGCCCTGAAACACACAGATATTGCATGAGTCTGATTCTAGAAGTGTTGCCTTGAAGCACAGGGGGACATTTACTAAAGCTGGAGCACTCAGAATCTGTTGCAGCTGTGCATGGTAGCCAATTAGCTTCTAACTTCAGCTTGTTGAGTTAAGCTTTGAAAATAAATCCTGGAAGCTGATTGGTTTCTATGCAGAGCTGCACCAAATTCTGCATTTCAGGTTTTAGTAAATAACCCCCACACTGTCTAAAACACAGTGCAATGCAAAGCAAACAGTCCATGACCAGAAGTAACTCAAAAACTCATCAAGCACTCTTCTAGTATGTATTTAAATATTTAGATATTGATACAACATAAAGAATTTTATTTTATAAAGTTATAAAATATAATGGTTCATTTTTGGCTAAAAATTTGTTTCCATGCAATTGACCTAGGAAACAACCAAGTAAATGGAAAAAGCAAACAGACGCAAAGGCCACCATAGTGCAGTATTAGTAACAGGGAGGGATGGCCTGCATTCCTCACACAAGGGCGCTGAGCTTCTTAGTATGGAATTTAGGAGTTTTTGGACATGCATTTAAACTGAGAAATGGGGGCAGAGATGTAATGGTTGAAGAGTATTTCTATCCCCAGCAGGTTGAAACAAATGTGAAGATTTGTGTTGCTAAGGACTGGGCTGATGGGGTGGTCACTTTAGTAAAAGTTTCTGGTGGTAAAAATAAAGCAGTAGATAGCAGTGTTTGTCATGTCATGTGCACTAATTCTCGTAGTTTAAGCAACAAGCTTTGTGAGCTGACAGCTCTTATGTCTAGGGACCACTTGGACCTTGTTGTAATTACAGAGACGTGGTTCAAGGATTCAAATGACTGGGAAATAACTATACCAGAGTATACACTATATAGGAAAGACATATATGTCAAAAATGGCATAAGGCTAACATTAATTCAAAAAGCAAATGAAATACTCAAACTTGCCTTCCAACCAGAGAAGGGTCTTTCCTTAGAATTGGTGTAATATACAGACCCCTAGGACAGACTGAGGATTATGATAACTTATTGATTGACGAGACAACTCAAATGGCAATGAAGGGGGATGTCTTGATTATGGGTGACTTCAACTTGCCTGACATTAACTGTAATTCTCAAGCTGCTATTACAAGCAGGAGCAGGGATGTAATGGAAGCACTCAATAGGCTTTCTCTAAAATAGTTAGTAAAAAGTCCAACCCAAAGTGATCATATTCTAGACCTAGTACTAAATATTGTCTTGGAAATGATTCTTATACAGAATCTGCATTGTAAACTTGGCCAATCTAGGTTACTAGTCCAGTCTTTAGACCAAGGCATCTGGCAGCAGTTGAGATGAGTTGAGACCATGTAAAAAATCTTCCTGTACCCCCTCCAGTTGTTCCAGTCATAAAAGTTCCTAATCCTCATTCACTCCATGCTAAACCCACAACTTTTCATTATACTTGATAATTTGTTAATTTAAACAACACTAGCACTGTAATCTCCATCTACAACAGGGATGTTATACAACCCATCACCAGCTCATAGAGAGCTGGCAGCAGCAACCAGTTGTGCAAACAGAAACCCAGTGCCCTGCTTCTATATTTAATTACAGTCTCAGAAGTTTTTTCTGAGGATCTTATGCATTGATACAAAAATGGAAACCCTGGTAAGGGAAGGCAATGCCAAACATTTCTATGGCATTTGTTCTACTTGAAGTTCAGCTTTAAAAAAACTACAGTGCATACATCCTCATATCAAAAATCAGGTAAAAGGGGATTGGGAAACTCTGGGGAAACTACGTACAGTTTCTCAGTTTCTAAAAATGGAGGTGCCACCAGAATGTCTGGAAGGGTGCTACCTAATCAATAGTCAAAAACAAAAAGACAGGAAGAAAAAAGGCTGCACACCTAAAAGGTTAACCTCAAAGGAATTTTATTATGCACCATACACAGTTATAACTATTGGAGACATGACATTCCTGCATGACAGAGGACTCTACCCCCCCCAAGATATGAACAGGGGACCCTCAAGGATGGACCAAGGAAAGAATTGGCCCACTGGGACTGACCTGACCCAACCCTCCAACACTAACCCCTGACACAACCCACCTCTCCAGCCCTATCAACCCCCAAAAACCCTCACAAGGACCCACAAGAAACCCCTCCCCTAGATGGAGGACCCTCCCATCCCGCCATCCCCTTCAAAAAAGAGATAGAGGAGCTGAGGGAGATAATACCAGCCCACTGACACCCCCAACACCCACTGGATGGAATATGAGCCTACTACACACACCGGGGGCTCCTCGATGTGCCAACCATACAGATATTTGACACAGCTAAACAACAGACATAAATGCATAAACATATGGCCTTAGTATATACGACAATATTCAAAGGCCAGTATGGCCATGGATAACAAGGTATAAAGTCACTGTACAGGGCAAAAGACTCAAAGTCCATTCAAGACGTGGTATAAATGACCTCTTGTGTGACCAGAGCAAGATGAATGGAGGCAATTATGAAAGTAAGGCAATGGAAGGTAATTCATGCAAAAGCTATGAAAAAGTGGATGACACTGGTGCAGCCTGCTGAAATCGATCAACTAATAGCCAAAGAAGGAATGACAGCCATGGAGTGAGGATGGTCAGCTGGTAACTGGAAGTCCAGTACTATAGTACACGGTAGCCAGCCTATGTGACAGAGGATGCTGAAGGAGTAAATCAGCGACATGAACATATATGACCAGTCCAGCCCGTGATCTGCACAGCTGATATGACTATGGTAGCTTCACAATTCGCTAGTACTCACAGTCTGATGGGACCCATGGGCTGAAATAACGGTGGGACCTCCAAGTCCAGCAAAGAATCTGCCTGCACTCCCGTGGATGGCTGCCAGTCCTCAAATTCAAGCCTAGCAAATGACCCAAAGATGGATGTATGGCTGTAGAAGATCCAGGTATTCACCACAGCGTGTGGAGATAGCATGTGGATGTCAGAGGGAGTGGGGGGGGAGGCACGTGTCTTACATCCTCATAGCAGAATACTGAAACTAAACTGTGTTTTGCTGAGTTCCAAATGAGCCATTTGCCAGTGAAAATGTTATTTTAATCTTAAAGATCTTTTTTCAAGGTATAACATTGTCCTAATCCAAATACACAATGGTCCAGTAGGCATAGGACACCAGCAATTATTCAGGGAGCAGCACATAGAAAGTACACATTAGCATTAAGAGCACATTACAGTCCCAGCTGAAAAAAAAGATGATTGCATGAAGCATGGTCCCAGAAAGTATGGCTGAAAAACTACCAGTGTAAAAACATCAGGTGGTGACAGCAACACCACACTGCTTGAAAGGAAAGGGGAGCACACAAGTGGTAGTTTTTGATAGCAGTAACATGGAAAAGGAGACAAAAGCCATTAAAGTGCAATGATAAAAACAAGAAGGAGCATGCAGAGAGGAAAAGGGGGTAATGGGGGACACGGAGACTTTAATCCAAGTCACGAGCCAAGAGCCAGGCTAGACAAATGGGTAGCTACAGCACTGTGAGCAAAAGCGATCCTTGGAGCAGAGTTTGTAGGGAACCCATGGGGTCCTAACTTTAAAAAAATTGTTATGGGTGTCTGTTAGTGTAGTCAGGTGCCGGCTATTGCAAGCTAAATACAAAGAACGTCATCCTCAGAACCACAGATCAGCTAGTTCTCCTCTAGTGCTGCACTCAGACTCTTACCTCACTTTCTGACTATAGCAGGGGAGTTCTGCTTAGTGGATAAAGAGCAGTGGACCTTGGGGCTTGTAGTCCTATGAGCAGCTATTCCTGTACTTATGACACCTCTTTAGACTACACACCCCATAAAGCTGCCAGCAAAAAGGACTGTGAAGGGCTATATCAATGGCAGCTGTTTGCTGAAACTGCAGGAAATCTGGTCCGCTCCCAAACACCAGTCCTAATGGGGTCTTGTGCTTGCATCAGAGCTGCTTCTCTCTCCATAGAGGTCTGTGGAAAGGAGGTGAGACCCACCCGTCTGTGAATTGTGAATGATGGTAGAAGCAGGATCATCAACACAGCCCATATATCTGTAATGATGATCTAAATGGGGGTGTCCAGGGTTTCTTTAAATGATTCTTAAAATAACAATCTCCCCCCCCACGAGTAGAAGCTTTTCTTCATTGCCCTCATTCCCCCTCCAGTCACTTGCCTCCCCCTTCTGGTGCTCTTGTTCCCCCTTCTGATGCCCTTGAACCCCCTTCATTGCTCTCCCCTCTCTCCAATGCCCTCAATTTCACCTTTTGCTGCCCTCCTCTCCGTCCATTGAACTTCACTCCCCCTCTCCCCATTCCTCTCAATTCCCTCCCCTTTCTGGTGCCCTCGCTTTCCCCTTCTGGTGCCCTCCTCTCTGTCCATTGCACTTGACCCCCCCCCCATTCCTCTCACTTCCCTCCCCTCTCTGATGCCCTTGCTCCTCCTTCCGGTGCCCTCGCCTCCTGACGCCCCTGCTTCTCCTTTATTGCCCCCACCTTCCCCTCCAGTGCCCTTCCCTCCCTCCATTGATCTTGCCTCCCCTTTGAGTGCCTTTGCCTTCCTCTTAATGCCCTTGCTGCCCCCTTCATTTCCCTTGCTTTCCCCTTTCTGGTACCCACCCCTCCCCTCCCTCCATTGCTTCCCCATTCCAGTGCCTTCTCCTTCCTCTGGTAACCTTGCCTTCTTTCTCAGCACCTGTCTGGTACCCCCAAATGAACTGGGGCACCCTAATGGCTCATGGCAATGGATTTCTACATCCCCAGCACAGCTAAGAAGTACAGACGTACTAAAAAATGGAGTTTGCAGTTCTTAACAGAGAAATAAAAACGTATTTCATTCTACCTATTGGGGGAGGGGGATTTCAGGGGGGAGAGGAGCCTGTTATATGACCCATTTAAGGTAATGTGACAGATCTGCATTTTTATATATATATATATATATATATATATATACACACACACACACTATATTACCTAAAGTATTGGAACACCTGCCTTTACATGCACATGAACTTTAATGGCATTCCAGTCTTAGTCCATAGGGTTCAATATTGAGTTGGCCCGTCCTTTGCAGCTATAGCAGCTTCAACTCTTCTGGGAAGGCTGTCCCCAAGGTTGAGGAGTGTGTCTATGGGCATGTTTGACCATTCTTCCAGAAGTGCATTTGTGAGGTTAGGCACTGATGTCGGACGAGAAGGCCTGACTCATAGTCTGTACAGTACTTCATCCCAAACTCTTCCCACGAAGTTGGGAGCATGAAATTGTCCAAAATGTCTTGGTATGCTGATGCCTTAAAGAGTTCCCTTCACTGGAACTAAGGGGCCAAGCCCAACCCCTGAAAAACAACCCCACAACATAATCCCCCCTCCACCAATCTTTACACTTGGCACAATGCAGTCAGGCAAGTACCGTTCTTCTGACAACTGCCAAATCCAGACACGTCCATCGGATTGGCAGACAGAGAAGTGTGATTCATCCCTTCAGAGAACACGTCTCTACTGCTCTAGAGTCCAGTGGCGGCGTGCTTTACACCGCTGCATCCAACACTTTGCATTGCACTTGGTGATGTAAGGGTTGGATGCAGCTGCTCGGCCATGGAAACCCATTCCATGAAGCTCTCTATGCACTGTTGTTGTGCTAATCTGAAGGCCACATGAAGTTTGGAGGTCTTTAGCCATTGACTCTGCAGACAGTTGGCAACTTCTGCTCACTGTGCACTTCAGCATGCACTGACCCTGCTCTGTCATTTTACATGTCCTACCACTTGGTGGCTGAGTTGCTGTTGTTCCCAGTTGCTTCCACTTTGTTATAATACTACTAACAGTTGGTCGCAGAATATTTAGTAGTAAGGAAATGTCACAGATGGACTTATTGCACAGGTGGCAACCTATCATGGTACCACGCTTAAATTCACTGAGCTCCTGAGAGCGACCCATTCTTTCTCAAATGTTTGTAGAAGCAGTCTGCATACCTAGGTGCTTGATCGTATACACCTGTGGCCATAGAGGTGTTTGGAACACCTGAATTCAATGATTTGGAGGGCTGTCCCAACACTTTTGGCAATACAATGTGCGTGGCTATATATATATATATTTATATATATACACATACAGGGGCACCGCCACTGCCACAGACATCCATCCCACTTAGCATACCTTATACTAAACCTCCATCAACACTTTCCTCTTTTGACCTTGCTACTAACGAAGAGGTCACTAAGGTTTTCTCAGAAGCCGTCTCACTACCTGCCCCCAGGATCCTGTCCCCTCAAAACTACTACGGTCACCCTCTTCTTCCATCCTATGCTCCCTCACTCACATCTTCAATCTTTCCCTCTCTACTGGTGCCTTCCCCTCCCCTCTAAAGCATGCGCACACCACTCCCATACTTAAAAAGCCCTCCCTGGACCCCACCAACCTGGACAACTTAAGACCCATCTCCCTGCTGCCATTTACCTCTAAACTCTTAGAACGCTTAGTCTACAATCGCCTGAGCTCCTACCTCACTGACAACAACCTTCTTGACCCTTTACAGTCTGGCTTTCGCTCGCTACACTCCACTGAAACTGCCCTACTAAAACTCACTAATGATCTACTAACAGCTAAAACCAATGGCCAATACTCCGTACTCTTACTTCTTGACCTCTCTGCAGCTTTTGACACGGTTGACCATCCCCTCCTCCTCCTCAAAAAACTCCACTCTCTTGGCCTCAGAGACTCTGCTCTCTCCTGGTTCTCCTCCTACCTATCGCAGCGCTCCTTCAGCATTACCTATAACGCTGCCTCCTACTCTTCACTCCCTCTTTCCGTAGGGGTCCCTCAAGGTTCTGTCCTTGGACCCCTTCTCTTCTCCATCTACACCTCCTCCCTTGGTCACTTGATAAACTCCCATGGCTTTAAGTACCATCTCTATGCTGATGACACACAAATCTATCTTTCTACCCCTCACCTCTTCAGTCTCCTCTCGCATTACTATCCTACTAAGTGACATATCGGCATGGATGTCACTCCACTTCCTCAAACTCAATCTTTCCAAAACTGAGCTCTTAATATTCCCCCCAGCCCATGCCCCCTCCCCTGACTTCTCCATCAAGATCAATAACACAATCATCAGTCCCTCCCCTCATGCCAGGGTACTAGGTGTAATCCTAGACTCCCATCTGTCCTTTCAGCCCCAAATCCAATCACTGTCCAAATCTTGTAGACTTCACCTCCGCAACATCTCCAACATATGCCCGTTCCTAACCCCAGAAACCACTAAGCAACTTATTCACTCCTTGTTATATCTCTGTGAATAAACCAAAGAGTGCTCTAAATATAAGTAAATACAAAAATTATTAGTTTAAAATAATGATGTCCGTGATAAAAAAATATTATATAAAAGTCCATCCACCATCAAAAAGTAATTAAACAGTTCTGAAATCTTGTATAAATCAAACACCGTGCAAATAAAAAAAATAAAATCCAACACCAAATGAAATGGGTACACTCACCAGAGCTCCATGCTGACCAGATTATAAATCAGCAAAGATAGCGTTTGCTCTGGGAGCGATGATCAGCAGAAGTAATCCAAACTGGGAGCAATATACGCCAAGCAGCCAATCAGCACAATATGGAATAGCCTTAACAGCAGGTAGTCATCACGTCTCCATACCATAGATCATGTTCGGGGAATCAAAAAAGGAAATCATGGTGCAGTACGTTTAAAACCAAAATGTTTTATTAAAACGTCAGAAATGCAGGAAATAATGTAATGGCAAAGATTCAGTATTGCTTAATTAATTTAATTTTTAGATGCCTGTGTGTATCTAACTTGTATTAGTAAGCATCTTACAGCAGGATACACAATTATAACTACTGTATAACTGTTATAGTACATATGGCGTGTATAAATTTTATATATTAGCAAAGTGTAACCATTAAGAAAGCTGACACCTGTCTATAACATAATCCCAAAGTATTCATTTATCAATCCTCCAATGTCTACTGTAAAAAGCTGTATCCATGTGCAAGACATCTAACATAATGGAAAGAACATAACATGTCTCTGCCTGGGGCTAGAGAAAAAGGCATTATAATAGACATTTTACAACTTTTTTTATTGGTCGGATCTAGCTATGGAAATTATGTCTAATTTATCAGGCAATTTCTTTCAACTTGCTAAAGATATATACATAATGTAAAACAGGAAAACTAAGTGTAAATATGCTTGGAAATAAAAATATATGGAGCAGTGTGGTATACAAAACCTTGGTGGTTTGTCTTTTTTTTTTCTCTTTCAGATGTATTCAATTACATTTTCATTTTTACAGAATCAAAATTAACCCATTTCATAAAAGAGAAAATACTACATAAAGTTTACAAAGATAATCTACCTCTTTATACAGAATGCTGCCTGGACAGTTAAAGGAAGAACTCTAGTTTCTGAATTTAATTTTAAAATAATTTGCCTATCAATTAAAAAAAAAATTAAAAAGCCGCTTTTGCAGCAATACTCACCTTCTCCCCCACACTGTCCCCAGCAGAAAATGTGGCTTGCTGCTGGCCACAGGTCCTCTTCTGGTTTAAATGATGGCCAGCAGCATTTAACCCACTTTGTTCATGTATAGATCTATGTTTGCCCCAAGCATATTTACATTTTATTAAGCCCTGTTCATTTTATAACAAACAGGAATAAGCGTTCCCACTATGCAATTTTGGTATGAAATTTTCACACAAATGAGCGTTCCCACTATGCAATTTTGACATACAATTTTCACTCGATTCTGCACGTCACATAGGGCAGCCCATTCCCTTGAATGGACTGTCCTATGCATTTTTGTCACCTGAAAAGAAGCTCCTGTACCTTTTTGGGCGACAAGCTTCATGTGATTTGTGAAGACGAGGTTTGCTGCGATTGCCACATGACGTTCGGGGCAGAATCATATCGTGTTTCGGGTGCCCGCGATCTCAGATCTCGAGATGTGGATGGGGCCTTACTGTTGACATTTATCATGCCACACCCAGGACCATGGCAGTTTCATGACATCTCAGAAGAATCAAACATGGCACAGTGCCTGTCATAGAACCTGTGCTACTCTTAGGAGTCAGATGTTGGAACCCTTCAATACTTGCCCTGCAATACTGGTAGGTCAGTGGAACCTGATGCTAATCATCAGAACCAGAATTTTCTAGGCTGTGAAAACAATAAAATGCTGTCTGAAGTGTAGATGAAAAGAATCCCTGTAACTTCTCCTGTCAACCCTCTCAGCTGACTCAAAATTGCACCCCTCTTATTGACTCCTGTTCTCTCTGATGAGGAACCAGTGCTGACATAGAACAGAAGGCAGCTAAGAAAATAAAATGAGAAAGTTTTCTTGTGCTGGACGTATAGGGCTTTTCATAAGTGATAATTCTCAACTTGTACTCTGTATTTCCCTGCTTGATAGTTAAGAGTAACACTATGGTAATACTAATACAGTATATTCACATATGTGATGTAGGCTGCTCTTACCATTAAGACTATGTTCTCTATTTTGCTAAGTACCTCCTGGAAGATTTTGTAAATATCTGTTTACCCTGCCAGTAAAACCATTGGGTAGACAGTACCTTCATAGGGTGAAAATGCTCTTCCTTATGCAGAGAAACCAGTGCGGCATGATTACCTATGCTGCTGCTGTAGCTGCATTTATGTTGCTACTGTCCAGCAGGGTTAATGGGGCATCAAATCTTTCCAGAAGCAATTACCAATACAAAATGATAATTTACATTTTAACACTCCAGTTTGCACTGAAACACATCACTCTGAAAGGAAAAAACTAGAGCTTTTAGATTGACTTTAATTCACCTTCATACTGTATGTACTAATAATTCTACTTCCCTATATATTTGTGACATTGGTATTATTCTGTCTTGTTCCTGAACTTACCTTGAGCTGTCAGTTCCAGAAAATCATTCAAGTAGAGTTCAGTAAAATTAGATGGGATATGTCAGGTACATAGAACAAAAGAAAAGGTAGAATCAGGCATTGGACTATCAAGCAGAAAACTAACCTGAATGTGATGTGACCCCCATACCAGATAAAATAGAGATGACACAGTTCAATTAATTTAAGCATGTACATTTGATGATGAAGATATGCTGTCCTGACTAGCTTTAGGTGGCAAGATGTGGGAAACCTGGGAAGAAGGAGGCCCAGACTTTGATGAAAGCAGATCATCAGCAGTAGCCAATTAAAGTCTAGGCTGTACCTTGTCTAAAATCAGGAGGATGGACAGTTTTTTTACAGACCCTCAAAACTGTAAGGTGGAAGAGGACAGAGTATATAAAGAATGTAAACATCCGCAAATAGCGCATCATGAGGCAGCTTACCAAATCTTATTTTGTTCAGGTTCAGCAAGTGAGAACCACAGCACTCTAATAGTTCCAAAGTAAAATTAAATATTGAATAAGATTTTTATTAGAAACTACGAGTACTTGCAAATCTCACGCATTTTACGGGAGACAAACTTTCATGTTCCAAACATAAGATATTTTAATTCATAATATTGGTGAAACAGCTGCAAGACACATCAAACAGCAAAGAGAAACACCTTGAGGGTGTTTATATGTACTTTTCAAGTTTTTTCCCCTGTTGCTTTGATATTTAAGGATTTCATATACTATAACCTATCTCCAAGATTAGATTGCGGAAAACTCAATTTCCAAAGCAGCCAAGCCACATACCACATTGGCTTTATAGGATTCCACTGAAAAGTGCACCAGAAGTGTTATTTATGTAAGGAAGCGTACATATAGAACATTGAGCACCTTTGTAAAATCATATCGTAGTCAGCTCACTACTTTGTTTGGTTAACATTTTTAATATTTACTTAAAGGTATAGAATATAGAAATGTTTATTTAGTATTTAATGTAGTTTTAATTTTTGTTGGTAAAGAAGCATTAGATACTAGATACTTATTTTTATCATTTTAAGTGTCTTTGAGTTGACAGTGACATTCGTGTAAGGTCTATTTTTGTTTTCTTTCGATCCCTCAGTGTGGTGTGAAAAACTAAACAACAAAGTGAAGGAAAGATTAGCATGTGAACACATTAAAAAAAGTGCATTAGGATATGTCATATGGTCCCCTCCTGAAGAGGAGAGGCCCATCCCTGACTCGCTAGCGTGCAGGACACCCATCCCTGATGTGCCAAGGTGCAAGACACCTGATGGAGGCAAAACAATCTGGTCCACCAAGATAAAAGACTCAGCAGATCCCTGTCCTCATGATCAGCCAAAGCTGCCCACTGAGTACTAGGTTAGGGGCCTGAAGACCTGAAGACAGATCCCCAAGGCAGAGGAGAAAGGAACCCAAGAGCCACACATCTTCCCCTAGACATCAGGGTAGGCCCAATGAACCTCATCCTCCCGTCCTGAGTAAATAAAAGCTGTGGTATTGTGTTCTAGTGTTCAATTTCATAGTGGAGTCCAAAACCCACAGTGATGCTATGAGCACTCTTGGGTCACCACTCTTAGGGTCATAAGACAGTGAGCTCTCTGCCTTTTCAGCCCCTAGCCAGACAACAGAAGCCCCATTCATACCAAAAAGGCCTTAGCACTTAGGGAGAGCCTGCCTACAACCAGGAACAAGGAAAATGATCTTTCCCACAGTACCCACCTTATTATATCAGAAATTACAAACCCTGTGCCCCCCCCTTTTGGTATTAGTTTTGAAAAGAGTGAAGAAAGGTCAGAACCCTTGTCATGTTTTAATGATAATCAGGACTAGATTTCTTCACTTTCTGTTCAAGGGACAATGGTTTTACCAAACAGCAAGTGAGGAAATATCTGGAATAGGGACACAGATAGCAATATAAAGCTGACAGGGGTTTTAGCCTATCCCTACTCTACTAAAAAGCAATTTTATTTATGCCTATGTTGCTGTTGGGGAGTTACCCTCACTTCATGTTTGGTGAAACTGTTATCACCAGGACAGGAAAAGGGGGGAAAGCTCTCTAACAGAGACCATGACAGCAGAAAAAACCAGACAAGCATTGTAATGTGTCCCAGCTAAATCAAAAATGAAAAACATTGTTGGACTTACACTTTAAAAGCTTTTCTACATTATCAGTGACTGTCTACACATTAATCTGACATTTATTTCAATGCTTTGCTGCTTTATCTATAGAATTATCCCATCCACAGTGAACATGTAAGCATTTAAGAGATAAATGGTCAATAGTTAAAATTATTCAGCATTGCATGATATCACCATACCAAACGTATGTTGTTTGAGTTTCTTCTGCCAGTTCAGAGAAATGCCACTCTTTTGTTTTGAGAGGTGCTACAAAATGTCTACATTTGCCAGTTACTGGTCTGTGAACTCTCACAAACCTATAATACATCAAATTCAGCAGCTCTCACCATTTTAGAACATCCCATGCTATCAGCCAGACAGTAAAATAAATGTAATTGATAGAAAACGTAATTTAAATCTGCTAGTTAACAGCTGATTCAAGGCCTAAAAATCCGGGTTTGGAGTCACATCAGTATACTGGTCAACATCCACACCAAAATCAAAATCTGAATTGTGGGGTTATCGATTCCATATTACAAATAACTCAAAAAATTATACATTTCACAAACCACAAGCCATCTATCAAAATGTGTCAAAATTATATGGTATGTGTAAACAGAGACAAATTAAAAACTCTGACAAGCATTAAATAATTCTGCAATACTCAGTCCCATCCCAATTCAATTACAGTTTTGCCCAACTTGTAACACAATTAGTATTAACATAATGTATTCTACAATACATTAGTAATATTTTAGTAACTAAAGGATGTAACACAGCATAAGTCCAAAGTTGTGTTTTTTGGTGTGAATGTTGAAAAAGCCAGAAATACACTGAAAGTTGCAAATAATATAAATCAGTGGTTGCAAACTACAAGGTGTAGGGGCCTCAGTTGCAGCCCTAATGTTACCAAAGGACCACACATAATGTTCAGTATATAAAATGCTACAAAAGACTTTGAGACTGCAAAATTCCTAGACGGAACAGTCAGAAATTACGGACATGCTATAGGTGTGCATGCTTGGAGACATGCTTTAGGAGACTGTCAGAGAGTAAGAACATATTAGATGAGACTGCTAGACATCACTGCAATTACTGTTCATTCCCTTTACAAAATCAACACTTCCACAGCTGACGGTTGGATTCCAAGTGCTGCATGGCAAACAGCAACAGGCTGCAAGTTGGGCACCAAGGACATACATTCCATTCCATATCAGCAAGAGTATCCAGTTGTGTTTATTGTGTGAATTATATATGGCTACTCCAATTGCACTCATGACATGCTTTCAGTGTTAGTCAGTCTTCGAGCAGGGGCAGACTGACCATTCGAACACTCGGGCACTGCCCAAGGGCCCGGGGTCAGTAGGGGGCCCCATAAGATGTCCCTGGTACCTTTCATTGGCTTTTTCATAGGCTTTTTTTGGGTGTTGGTGAGGACACAGGGGCCCCATGATCCCCTATTGCCCAGGGGCCCCATGAGTTGTCAGTTCGCCCCTGAGGGGGAGATTTACTAAAACTGGTTCACTCAGAATCTGGTGCAGCTGTGCATGGAAACCAATCAGCTTTTAACCTCAGTTAAGCTTTAGCAATAAAACCTGGAAGCTGATTGGTTTCTATGCAAAAGTACACAAGATTTTGAGTAAACCAGCTTTAGCAAATAAACCCCCAAGTGTCTTATACTGTCCCTTTGGAATAGGCTGTAGCTTACATAATTATTACTTTGGTCTTTGTTCCTGTATCCTTTACATGATGTATCAAGGTTTTGTTCTTTCTTACTGTTTACTTCTTTTCTTTGTTAGTTTGTTTTTTTTCTACATTCTAATGCATTTACGTAAATGAATTGAAATTTAAAAAAATTCATTATGGAAAAAAAATATTCCATTCCATTCTTGTAGTCTTTCAGATGCAGGGAGTGGATTGAGAACGTGCATTGTACTGCAAACCAACTGCTGGCAGTTCCAGCCTTAACTATTTTTTCAAAAAGCTTAAAGCCATTTAATACGACCACGCTGGAGGCGGCATACAAGGTATTGTTTCGTTGGTATTGGGTTCCGGCTTGTTTGGCCCAGGCGAACCCTGCCTGCAGTGATCAGTGCTTTTGGGGTTGTGGCCATTGTGGTGATGTATTGCATATCTGGTGGTCATGCCCGACACGGTTTCGTTTTTGGTCTCGTGTGTTTGGCCTCCTTTTCAACTTGTTCAATTTCTCCATACGCCGGGATGCTCGGTATGCTTTGCTTCATTGTCCCATACCAGGCCTCTTGGCTCACCAGCAGAAGTTGGCTTCCTATTTGTTTTTGTCGGCCACTAGAACAATTGCTCAGGCCTGGAAGCTCCCATTTGTCCCTCTTCAGGGGGTGCGGGACCGTATGACCACTATGATGCTCAATGAACAGGTGATGAGTATCTGTAACGACTCCCATCGGAAATTGTTGAAAATATGGGAGCCATGGTTGCAATATGCCTTTCCCACGCCCCCCCCCGGCTAGTCTGGGGTTGTGATGTTGCTCGGTATTGGTGTTCTCGGACCCCTGCTCTTGGTCTTGTTATCTTTTTCCTTTTGTACTCCTCTTTCCTTTTCTTTTTCTGTTTGTCTTTGGTGTGGCAGTGGATAGCTGCCTTTAGTTTTAGTTACTGTCTGTGTTATACTAATGTTTTTGTCATTTATGTGCCATTGATAGCCCCTGCGTGGGCGCACCTTTTGCTCTGTTGGTGTTAGAGCACTGTTTTTTAATGTGCAATTGATAGTCCCTGCATGGGCGGGTTTTGTTGCTCCTGTCTTAAACTGTTTATAAATTAATAAAAACATTGAAATAAAAAAAGCTTAAAGTAGAACTCTGGGCAAAAACGTCTATAAATGTACTTGTTGCTGACTTCTTACCTCACAGAATATGTCATCCATCTTCTGGTTCACTCAGTAGTTGCTCTGAAATAGCCTATTCATTTTTAAATTCTCTTTCCTGTGGTTGCTATGCCTCCAATTCCCTCAGCCACTGGTCTTGGCACATCCATTCTGTAGTTCTTTCTCCAGGTAGCAGTGATGTAATTCAGCCCCACTTGCTGTGGTGGGCAGAACGGGATGCTCAGATACATTCAACATGTACAGGCCTAGTGTACCTGCCCACATTCACTACAATTCCCTGTGGTTGATGGGAACTGTAGTTTCCTTTTACTGCAGAGAGAGGAGATGATATGATGTAATCCCTGTTGTTACACCTCCTCCTTCGCAGAGCAGATGCTGTTGTCTTTTGAATTACAGAGATGAGGTCATGAAAATTCAATTAGACTTTTTCTCCTAAATGGTAAGGATTTTCAAAATATTGTGTTTTATGCAGGTTGGTGTACTAATGGGTAATTTTGTTTGGCCTATTCCAGAGTTCTTTTTTAAAGAAACCTATCTGGGTGGTCTAGCTGTGTAGAAGAACTCCTGCATGATTTACCATGCATGCCAAAAATAAGCCAATGCACTGCAGCTCTTGAGCGGAGTTGACCCACCAGAAGAAGTGGTATCTTTCATTTGTTTGAGCCAATGCTGTTCAGTTTTTGTGTACATAACATCCCCAGGAGTCACATTTTTGCTTTTTCCAGGCAAGCAAATCCTTGCAAAGTGTATATTTTACTTTAAATGGGTGTTTTTACTAATTTTAACAAAACTATAATTTCTCTTCAACTCACCTTATCAAAAAAGTTCTGTTTACTGATATGCTTGGAAATCAGGGGCCACAGGATCATGTAAATATCCCATTAAGTGGCTCTGGACAGAGGGCTATTACTTAGTGTGTGTCTGTGTGCCTCGAGGCTTAGCATTGGTGTTGCCACCAAATAATAACAGTTCAGCATTGCCTAATGAGCTGGCTAAAGGGTCTTTAGCTGTTCCTTGTGAGCTGACATGTATTCTTGCCTTTCCCATTAGAGTTACATAGTTAGTCTGGATGAAAAAAAAACAAAAGTCCATCTAGATCAACCATTAAAAAAAAAAAAAAGTTATAATCCTACACCCACAACTGATCCAGAGGAAGGCAAAACAAACCCAGCAAAGCATGATCCAATTTGCTCCTGCATGGGAAAAAAATTCCTTCCTGATACCCAGAGAGGCGATTGGATATTCCCTGGATCAACTTTAACTATAAATGTTGCTATCCAGTTATATTCTATGTATCCTAGAAAGAATCCTGGCCTTTTTTAAAGCAATCCACTGTGCTGGCCAGAACCAACTCTTGAGGGAGTCTATTCCACATTTTCACAGCTCTCACTGTGAAGAAACCTTTCCGTGTTTGGAGATTACATTTCTTTTCCTCCAGACGTAAAAAGTGCCCCCCTAGTCCTCTGTGATGACCTCAGGGTGAATAACTCTACACTGAGTTCACTATATGAGCCACTAATGTATTTATACATGTTGATCATATCCCCCCTTAATATCCTCTTCTCAAGAAAGAATAAATTCCCAGTTCCTCTAATCTTTCCTCATAGCTGAGCTCCTCCATGCCTCTTATCAGTTTGGTTGCCCTTCTCTGTACTTTCTCCTCATTTGCCACATAGTTGCTCAATTAAAGTGCATTGAGGTTGTTATTCCACTCCACAGCTTGGTGTCGTCTGCAAAGACTGAAATGGTATTTGTACTCCCAGACCCTATATCATTTATAAATATATTAAAAAGTAAGGGTTCCAACACTGAACCTTGGGGTACACCACTGATGACCCTAGACCATTCAGAGTATGAATCATTAACCACTACTCTCTGAATACGATGTTTTACCCAGTTTTTGATCCAATTACATAGGGATTTTTCCAAGCCTGTAGACTTTGCCTTACACATTAGCCTTGTGTGGGGAACTGTGTCAAACGCTTTTGCAAAATCCAAGTATACCATGCCCACCGCCACCCCTCTGTCCAAGGTTTTGCTCACCTCCTCATAAAAAGAAATCAGATTTGTTTGACAACTTCTGTCTTTCATGAATCCATGCTGTCTGTTGCTTAAAATATTTTTTTCCAGCAAGAACTCATCTATGTGGTCTTTTATCAAACTCCTCAGTATCTTCCCAACTATAGAAGTTAAACTAACAGGTCTATAATTACTTGATAAAGATTTTGACCCCTTTTTAAGTAATGGCATCACATTGGCCTTACTCCAATCCAGTGGTACTATGCCAGTCATTAAAGAGTCCCTAAAAATTAGAAACAATGGCTGAAATAACAGAGCTCAATTCTTTAAAGACCCATCTGGTCCAGATGCTTTATTCATCTTTATTCTGTCTAAATATTTTTGGATCATATCAATTGTGAGCCAATGTGGATCATCTGAAGCTGTGTCAATACCATGCCCATTATGGACAAGAGCTCCCCCATGCTCCTTTGTATACACAGATCTGAAGAAGGTATTTAATAAATTAGTCTTCTCTTTGTCCCCAGTCACCCACCCTAGATTATTTTGTAAAGGGCCTACATGCTCAAACCAGACCTTTTTACTAATAATATATTTGAAGAATTTGTTGGGGTTGGTCCTGCTATCTTTTGCAATCTGTCGTTCGTTTTCAATTTTTGCGGCCAAATTTCTTAACCCTGTTTGCCTTATAGACCTGTCGTGGACGTCCGACATCTGCTATTGACTTGGGCTTGCACCTTTAACTACACTATCTGCTGATTTTGCACCTCTGTTCCTAACTTCTTGACCTCAGTCTGAACTCCTGACTACAGTTCTGCATATTGATTTACTCATCTGTTACTGAACTGCATGTGCTTTTCATCTGAACCTGACCTTGGCCTGTGTTCTGCCATGTCATCAGGTTCACCGTCTGCTTGGCAAACAGCATATTCCAGGCTCCGGTGCACCTACAGAGTTTTAGCTGAGTCTGACCTTCATCCAACAATCATCCTATTACATTATCTTTGCACTTTCTGCTACCACATATAGGGGTGTAAGGACTGAAGATGAGAAGAGGCCACCCTCGCCACCTCTGTATCAACTAGGTATCAAAAAAACATTTAATCAAGGAGAAAAAACATTTTACTACACCTAGTTGAGTTTTTAACCAGTAATCGGATTGGATGAGAACATATACCATATATACACTATATTGCCAAAAGTATTGGGACACCCCTCCAAATCATTGGATTCAGGTGTTCCAATCACCTCCAAGGCCAAAAGGTGTATAAAATCAAGTACCTAGGCATGCAGACTGCTTCTACAAACATTTGTGAAAGAATGGGTCACTCAGGAGCTCAGTGAATTCAAGCGTGGTACCGTGATAAATTGCCATCTGTGTAACAAGTCCATACATGAACTTTCTTTGCAATGAAATATTTCATGGTCAACTGTTAGTGGTATTATAACAAAGTGGAAGCAACCAGGAACAACAGCAACTGAGCCATGAATTGGTAGGCTGGGTATAGACCTCCAAACTTTGTGTGGCTTTTAGATTAGCACAACAACAGTGCGTAGAGAGCTTCATGGAATGGGTTTCCATGGCCGAGCAGCTGCATCCAAGAATACATTACCAAGTGCAATGAAAAGTGTTGAATGCAGTGGTGTAAATCACACCGCAACTGGACTCTAGAGCAGTGGAGATGTGTTCTCTGGAGGGAATCACGCTTCTCTGTCTGGGTCCGATGGACATGTCTGGGTTTAGCGGTTGCCAGGATAACAGTACTTGCCTGACTGCATTGTGCCAGATGTAAAGTTTGATGGAGGAGAGTTATGGTGTGGGGTTATTTTTCAGGGGTTGGGCTTGGCCTCTTAGTTCCAGTGAAAAGAACTCTTAAGGTATCAGCATACCAAGACATTTTGGACAATTTAATTCACTCAACTTTGTGAGAACATATTGGGGATGGTTGCCTCCTGTGCACCAGGGCACAAAGCAAGGTCCATAAAGACATGGATGAGCGAATTTGTGGTGGAGGAGTCCTGATCTCAACCCGATAGAACTTTGGGATGAATTAGAGTGGAGACTGCGAGCCAGGCCTTCTTGTCTGACATCAGTGCCTGACCTCACAAAATGCTCTTCTAGAAGAATGGTCAAACATTCCCATATACACTCCTAAAGCTAAACCCTAATACTTTTGGTAATATAGTGTATATACACCAATCAACCATAACTTTATGACCACTGACAGGTTAACACTGATTATCATGTTACAATGGCATCTGAAAGTCAGTGGGATATATTAGGCAGCAAGTAAACCTGTTGTTGTATGTGTTGAAAGCAGGAAAAAAATGAGTATTACAGTTTGTTGGCCCTGTGTAGCTGCAGACCGGTCAGGTGCCCATGCTGATCCATGTCCACAGCCAAAACGTCTACAGTAGGCAACAAGAGCATCAGAACCATACCATGGAGCAATGGAAGAAGGTGGCTTGGTTTGAAGAATTGTTTTCTTTTACATTATGTGGATTGTGGGGTGCTTGTGCGTCACTTACCTGGAGAAAAGTTGGCACCAGGATGCACTATGGAAAGTAGGCAAGCGGGCGGAGGCAGCGTGATGCTTTGGGCAATGTTCTGCTGGAAAATATTGGTTCCTGCCATTCATGTGGATGCTACTTTGACATTTACCACCTACTTAAACATTGTTGCTGACCAAGTACACCCCTTCATGGAAATGGTATTACATAATGGCAATGGGCTCTTTCAGCAGGATAATGCACCCTGTCACATTGCAAAAATAGTTGAAGAATGGTTTGAACATGACAACAAGTTTTTTAGAACTTTACCCCAAATTCTTCAGATCTGAATCTAATGATAGGATATGCTTGAAAAAAAGCCCAATCCATGGAGGCCCCATCTCACAACTTAAGCCACGGGTCGAAATCCATAACAATTTTCTTTCGAAAATCTTTTCTAAGAATTTTTGTTTGAATTTCGCACCATTAGTGGGTCACAAAAACAGCCAATTTTTGTGTGACTATCGAATTTGAGTGGCATGTTGGAAGTTTTTTGCAAAACAAATGAATTTCGAATCAATGATGGCAGAATCGTGCAAGAAATATAAAGCTGTGACCTGGAAAGAAAAGAAAATTCTTGGCCACGAAATTGAAGGCTTGGTTGGTTGAATTTCGTAATCAATGGTGGCACCATAGGATTACAAAACGCACAAAATTTCCGATTTTCTAAAGAAAATTAGTTCGGAATTTGACCCATGTATGGCCTGCATTAGAGGACTTAAAAGATTTGCTACTAACGGCTTGGTGCCAGATACCACAGCATACCTTCAGAAGTATAATGGTGGCCATGCCTCGAAGGATCTATGCTGTTTTACCGGCAAAAGAAGGAACCTACTCAAAATCAGTAAGGCAGTCATAAACTTAAAGTGTTACTAAACCCACAACAGTAAAATCAGTCTGTATATGCAGTAAAGCATGCTTGTTATACTCACTGTGGAACCTAATGGGTTAATCCTCTGCATTGTGTAAAAGGCTGTTTGATATTTTCTTCTCTGCCCCTCCTCTTGTTGAAATGACCACCTGATACAGACTGAACCGTGGTCACACTGCACATGCTCAGTTTGGTGTGTATTGCTAGAGGTTTGTTTTCTTTTTCTTGGGAGGGTGCATGCGATCAGCACAGGGCCAATAACATCCTTCTAGAGCAGAAAGAAAACGCCTCCTAAAAGCTTTAACCAGTGCTCTGCTGAAGTCACAAGACTGCTCTAACTGCTGATGAGAAAAGGTATTTAGCAGTTTATATTTACTAAAATAATTGCATTTCCATGTTCTGTGTTCTGTAGGAGACCAGATATCGTGAATGCAGGGTCCTGGGTTTAGTAACACTTTAAGGCTATTTGGTGTATACATAAATATGCACAAATGTTTTTTTTTTTTTTAAAAAGCTAACTGTATTTTTATATTATACCACTCTACACATAATTTACCTGTAATCATTTAATTTATATCCATAACTTTTTTAGACTTTTGCCAGCATTTATTTTTTTTTTGCTGTCTGTGTCCGATTGGAGAGATATCCTTTCACATCCTGTCCTGAAGACACAATAGGAAAAGGAAATCCCCTTTTAGTTGCCCCCATTGCAAGATTTTACCTTTTTCCGTTGACAATTGTAAAATGTTGCATTTCCCATCGCTTTCTTTCCTCGCAACAATGGTTACCAGAACAAACAGAAAGGGTGAATTAACCAAGTGTGGGCAAGACAGCAAAAAAAAAAAAAAACCTGACAGTGTTTCAACACTTCACTTTAGCCCCAGGACACATATGTGTATTTCAAACCAGAATTTTAGTGTCTGTAATGGCTTCTAAAACAAGTAAAGACTGTGATCTTGACAGATTGACATCTTCAGTCTTCACCCTTCTAGTTGAGGTATTTAGGTGGCACATAGAATTTAAGCATACTTCAGGAAGTTGGGCATAGTTCATTCAGCTAAGAACTTACAGGTTTCAAAATGTGGTTATACTGTTTGGGCTTGTTCAACATGATATTAAAAAAAACTGAGAGAAAGAGGAAAAAAGAAAATATTTTACAAGACTGAAAATTCCACCAGTGGATAGTTCAGCTCTCTGCTTATGTTACTCTTGCAAGTGAATTAAAAGACACTTCAGCAGTGTGAGAGATTCGTTCTGGTTGCCAATTAAGGATAGATACATTGGACGGCAATGCAGGGTTTTATGAGTAATATTGCTATAATCACCTTGGGAATTCAGGGAAGACTGCAGAGTCAGTTACAGAAAAAGGCTCTGATTGGATTTAGAAGGGAAAATAAACATGCCTCTGTTTTATTTGGCAGCTGGCAAAAAATAAAGCCATTTATTTAAAAATACTTATTTAACCAGACACCATAGAGTCTTCTGAACAACAAATATAATTATACTGGATGATAAACCCTTATTAAATATAGCCAAAGTTAAATCCATAAATTCTAAATATTCCTACAAATATTTTTTAAGATCACCAAAGCCTTTTCCTTTTTTTTTTCCGGAGTCTGATGCAATAATATATTTGGTATTCCACTTATAATAAAATGAAGTTAATAAGTACAACATGCTAAAATTATGTTTTTAGTACCTATACAGTAGATATTATAGTAACATACTAAGTTGGTTCAAGAAGACCATAGCGAAAAAAATAAAGGCAAACAAAAAAAAAAAAGTTGTAACCACAGCAACCAATTATATTTATACTGAAAAAAAAAATTAAAAAGGTACATTTTAACATTAAGCATTCAAATACATACAGTGGATGCAGCACACCTGCTTGTTTTCCCATTTCCCATTGCTTCAGCACGCCACAACTTCCTGCTGAATAAAATTATCTCACTGCTGGTAACCCAATGTTCTGTGAACGCCTAACCAGTATTCTAAAATTCTGCAGATCTGGATTTCCAGCTGTACCCCCTGAATTCCCCTATTTCTGAAGCATAACACTGCATAGCAAGAGTATGACATCCCACCAGCTTGAACTGCTCTTTTTGCTTAGTTGAAGGGATATGGTAATTTCAATAAAACTAAAAATACAGGAAAGGTATAGCAAGTTTGTGTATTTTATGTTCAGGTCTAAAAATGTAAACATCTAAGTTTTAAAAATTAATGTAATCAGGTAAATATGAAATATTGCAAATACAATATTTGTATTAGTTTCACCCATTAGATAACAGTAACTGTAGGCTCATTTTCACATTTTTAAGTCTGTTCTTAGCTTCTGTATAAAAAAAAAAAATCCTGGGGCGTGGCTTCAGCATGGTGGAGTGAGGACATGTTCCTGCAGAGCTCCCAGTCAGCGGCTCTCTTGCAGCATTACCCTGTCACCTTACCTCACATTACCGGTTCCAGCTGGGTCCCCGGATGCCCAGGAAGCTGATGCAACGCTCCGCCACTCCCTTTCATGCAATGGATCGCTACCTGAAGCCACAACACCAGGCAGCCTCCACCCCAGCACCTTCCAAAATGGCGCCGGCCCACCACGCTGTTCTACACATAGAGGAGACCGTGGACACTTGCAGACTATCCCAACAGCCCTCAGATGATTACACCATGCAGCCATTCTCTCCTCTCAGTGACCTCTCTCCTTGCCTACTATGATCCCTGGCAGCCACTGAGGAGGACTCACTGGAGGCCATGGAGGTGATTTCAACAGCTCAGCTCTGGCTGTGGATACAGGGAGGATGGAACCCCTCTAGCAGGACTCAGTGAGTACCCCAGCTCCTCAATCCCCAGAGCCTTCCCTGAGGGGGGATTTGGAACACAAACTCTGGGCATTCTTACCACAGTTGCCCACAAGATCAGATTTTGATTCCCTTGCCACTAGAATGGACGCTGCCATGAGGGGTGAGATGCAGGACCTTAAATAGAAGATGGCCTCCTTGGATACTAGGGTTGTAGGGCTGGAGCAGGGACAGGGTTCCATGTCCCACACTGTACAATCCTGCAATCCTCCAACACTGAGCTCACAGATCAAGTTATACAGCTGCAGCTTTTATTAGATGACCTGGAAAACCACAGCCACAGACAGAACATTAGACCGTGGGAGATCCCTGAATTCATCCCACAGTCAGAGCTACGCACAATGGTTACTGCCATTTTCAACCATTACCTGGACCACCAGCGGACACTGACATTGTCATTGCATGAGTCCACTGCACCTTGGGCCTACAGTCTTCTTCTTATGTTGTCTCCATTCATTTACCCTTAAGGAAGATATTTTACAGCGGGCGTGGCGAGTGGGCGTTCTGCAGTTTGATTATGCAGCTATACACCTTTTGCCAAACATTTCCAGGAAAACTCTGATGATGCGCTGGACAATTAAACCACTCCTAGATGGTCATGGGGAGCATGGACTTACCTACAAATGGGGCCATCCATATATAAACACAAATATATGCAGCGCTAGAAACATCTGAGAAATGGAACCGAAATAAAATTGATGATTATATATGGTAAATAATATATAGTGAGCCAGAACACAGAGCATATAATGCCGCTAAGACCATCAGTGCCAACAGTCTCATGTATAAATACGTCCAAGGTGCATGTGATGATATTGGTGACAAAAGTCCATCTATCAAATAGCAATAAAACATGGTGAGGAAAACGGTGACTCCTGTGGCTGTGAAAAAATATGTGTTGATTACACTAACCAGAAAACGCAATCTCTTGCACATTGGAGTACATTTAGGACCTACTCCTGGTCATCTGGATCTGGAACACTGTAACATCAGGTCATCAGGCCAGCAACATCCAGGTAACACCCATCAGGAGGGGATAGCCCATCTCCGGGTATTCAGTCATCAGCCACCAGAGGGATCATGCACGTTCTCATATGCCCAATCAGCAGAAATCACCTTAGGAAAAGGGGTTCTCGCAAAACAAATCAGGCCCCAAGAGGGAAGTATCCAATAGTGTAGTATTTATTGATACTCAGTGGTATAAAGCAGATGAATAGCAGATGAAATGACTTACATCAAAAAGGATTCCAAGATGGCCGCCGGCCGTCCATACGAGCCGTGCGGAATGTGGTCACTATTAGGGGGCACCTCCCTAACGCATTTCGTGTAAATAAATACACCGGTTTGTGCCTTTCCACCTCCCACCCTAGGGTCACTCTGTCCTTTAAGGAACCTCTCACTGTAGACAGTTCTCTTTCCTTTCCTTTTTTCCTTCCTACTTCTTTTTTCTCTCTCTCTCTCTCTCTTCTCCTCCCCCCCTACACTCACCTGCCCCCACCCATTTTTTTTAATCTTCACTCCCTAAAACGGGGATCGGGCCACCCCAGCTACTCTCCCTTTGCCACAATGGCCCTTAAATTCCTTTCCTGGAATGTTAAGGGGTTAAATTCCTCTGAGAAGCATACCAGCTGTCTTACTGAACTCTGGAGACGTAGAGTGCATGTAGCCTTCTTCCAAGAGACCCACTTTTGAGTTGACAAGGTCCCAAAACTCACCAATAAACATTTCCCATCAACTTACCATTTCCTGTCCTCAACCACTAAATCTAAAGGACCGAGTATAACAAAAACCCTTTCCTGGCAGTTCCTTGATGAACAATGAGATCCAGGAGGGCAGGTTCTTGCTCCTGAAAGGAAAGATTGATTCTCAGACATTCACCCTTGCGAACATTTACATTCCTAATACGAACCAGTTGTTGGTTCTGAAATCTTTTCTACACACTTTGGAATCCTTTCTCGAGGGCACCATTGTTTAAGGGCAGATTTCAATTGCACCTTAGACCCTTACAAGGATTCCTCGGTGGGCTCATCTTCGATGCCCCGGAAAGAGCAACTTCGTCTCCGGGACCTTCTGCATGCCTACCAATTGGTCGATATTTGGAGGACTCTAAAACCTCAGGAGCGTGATTACACGTTTTATTCTTCTGTACACTGATCTTATTCCAGGATTTACTTTTTCCTGATGCAACACTGGACGATTCCTATGATCACACACCATTTTCTTTAGAATTAGCTCCGTCCACCATGGCCCCTCAGTCGCCCACATGGCGACTCAATGACCATTTTCTTAAGTACCCCAAAATTGCTAAGGAGGTCCACAGGGAACTTACCTCTTACTTTGCTTCTAACGCGAACTCGGTGGCCAACCCTCTTTCTGTATGGGCTACCCAGAGATGTTACATCAGGGGCATTTTCATAAAACTTGGCCATGCCCTCAAACAACAGCGTGCCAAGACTCCATCTGACCTCCTGGCAAAGCTTCATGCCCTGGAACAGCGGCACAAAGACAAACCAGGCCATGCCTCTGTGGTTGAATTGGTTCGGCTGAAGGAAGTGATCAAGGAACATTCTTTCCATAATGCGAAACGGGTCTTGCTCAACACCTGTCGCACATTCTACGAATACGGAAAGAAGTGTGGCCGCTTATTGGTTAATGCGTTACAGGACAAACACACTCAGTCTTATGTCCCAGCTCTGCTAGATTAAGCTGGTGCCAAACTCCACACCTCTTCAGATCTGACGACAGCTTTTCGCGACTTTTATCTCCAGCTCTACAACATAAACCTGGTCTCGCCTACTACCTCGACCTGTCCTTCCCTTGATTCCATTCGGGAATACCTATGGGATGCTAATCTCCCTGCCCTTATCCCGTAAGAACAGGAGATAATTTCTCAACCTGTTACAGCAGAAGAATTTGCAGCAGCCATTGCTTCTACCCAAACAGGGAAGGCCCCTGGGCCCGATGGATGTTCTCTGTTTTATTATAAAACATACCAGGACTACTTGGATCCTCATTTTCTGTCCCTCCTTCAATACTATAATAGAGGAACATGTCATCCCCCAGGACATGTTACGAGCTTCCATCGCAGTAATCCCAAAACCTGATAAAGACCCACTGTTATGCTCCAGTTATAGATCTATTTCCCTTTTGAACTGTGACATTAAACTCTTTACAAAAATCTTGGCTATGAGCTTGAACGCTGACTGCACCTGACCAAGTGGGTTTTATACAGACGAGAGAATCCAGAAACAACACTACCTGCACTCTGAATGTTATTGAAAAGGCTAAGAGATCCTGCATCACTATACTGCTCTTGTCAATGGACGTTGAAAAAGCATTTGACCAAGTGGACTGGATGTTTCTGCAGGAGACACTCCGTTATGTCAGGATGGCAACACCCAATCTACACTGGGTCTCAGCCTTACACACTAAATCTACAGCCACCATCCAAGTGAATGGCCTAGACTCCGATGCCTTCCCAATCTCGAATGACACCAGACAAGGTTGCCCCGTCACCCCCACTCTTTGTCCTCACTCTGGAGCCTTTTCTTCATCGCATCAACTCCAACCCAAACATTAGTGGAGTACAGGCGGGTACATTTCAAACACAAAGTGGTGGCCTATGCTGACAACCTTTTGTTCTTTATTGCTAATCCCCTGACCTCCTTGCCCTCTTTGTTACACAAGCTGAAGCAATATGGGGCTCTCTCCAAGTTTAAAGTTAATCTCCACAAATCGGAAGCCTTGAATGTCTCCATTCCGGAATCCACACTGGCGAGTCTTCGTCCATCCTTCCAATTTAAATGGGCTAGTCGTTCCTAGAGATGAGCGAATCGAACTCGGCGAAGTGGAATTCGTTTCGAATATTAGAAAAATTTCGATTCGCGCCGAATCCAAAAATTAGCAGACTTCGGATGCGCGAATCGAAATTTTTCCAAAAATGGCGGCGACATGTGCGACGACGGAGCAGGGATCTCAGGGAAGGCGCGCAGACAAGGCGCGCTGACCCATAATGCATTCATTCATGACATGTGATCGCATTAGCCAATCAGCAGCCAGCCAGCACTGTGTAATGGTGGAGCTATAAATTGCGGCCATCTTACAATTCTCCATTTGCCTCTGGTCATTCAAGAGAGATAGATCTCTCTGTATTAGGGACACAGAATCGTTACTTAGGGACACAGAACCGTTACTTAGGGACACAGAACCGTTACTTAGGGACACAGAACCGTTACTTAGGGACACAGAATTGTTACTCAGGGACAGACACAGAATTGATACTCAGGGACAGACACAGAATTGTTACTCAGGGACAGACACAGAATTGTTACTCAGGGACAGACACAGAATTGATACTCAGGGACAGACACAGAATTGTTACTCAGGGACAGACACAGAATTGTTAGTAAGGGACACAGAATTGTTACTGAGGGACACAGAATTGTTACTGAGGGACACAGAATAGTTACTGAGGGACACAGAATTGTTACTCAGGGACAGACACAGAATTGTTACTCAGGGACAGACACAGAATTGTTACTGAGGGACACAGAATTGTTACTGAGGGACACAGAATTGTTACTCAGGGACAGACACAGAATTGTTACTCAGGGACAGACACAGAATTGTTACTCAGGGACAGACACAGAATTGTTACTGAGGGACAGACACAGAATTGTTACTCAGGGACAGACACAGAATTGTTACTCAGGGACAGACACAGAATTGTTACTCAGGGACAGACACAGAATTGTTACTCAGGGACAGACACAGAATTGTTACTCAGGGACAGACACAGAATTGTTACTCAGGGACACAGAATTGTTACTGAGGGACACAGAATTGTTACTGAGGGACACAGAATTGTTACTCAGGGACACAGAATTGTTACTCAGGGACAGACACAGAATTGTTACTGAGGGACACAGAATTGTTACTGAGGGACACAGAATTGTTACTCAGGGACACAGAATTGTTACTCAGGGACACAGAATTGTTACTCAGGGACAGACACAGAATTGTTACTGAGGGACACAGAATTGTTACTCAGGGACAGACACAGAATTGTTACTGAGGGACACAGAATTGTTACTGAGGGACACACAATTGTTACTCAGGGACACAGAATTGTTACTGAGGGACACAGAATTGTTACTGAGGGACACAGAATTGTTACTCAGGGACAGACACAGAATTGTTACTGCGGGAAACAGAATTGTTACTCAGGGACACAGAATTGTTACTCAAGGACAGACACAGAATTGTTACTGAGGGACACAGAATTGTTACTCAGGGACACAGAATCGTTGAATTAAAGAGTATGTCAGACAACATGCAGAGGAGTGGCAGAGGAGGCAATGTTTTAGGAGCGAGCAGACGTGGCAGCAGAGGAAGGGGTCGAGGCAGCACTAGTCGCAGCCAGAGGCCAGTGCTCCCGGTGTCATCCAGCGGTCGTGTCTCCACTGACAACCCTGCCGTCATCGATTGGTTGGCTCGGTCGTCTTCCTCTTCCCAGGTCACCTCTGACACCTACAGCCAACGGTCGGTGGGTACGTCAGACACAACCGTTAGTTGGCATGGCCCGGGAGCAAGCCCACTGAAATCACGTGTCCTCTACCTGCCCCTGTCCTTTGGTGTTCCCTCACCAAGCGAAGTATCGCATGCTGTGGGCTCAGCCCCACTGTACAGTGAGGAAGAGCTAACAGAGGGCGGTCAGGAACGGGGGGAGACATCCGCCTCTTCAGCAGCCAGGCGAAGAAGTACTGGCGAGGAGAGTGGCTCGGTAGCCGGTCTAGAGACAGGTCTGTCTCCTGACCCACACGCAGCCGAGGGGGCTAGTAGTGAGGCGGAGACCCTAATTGATGATGATGAGGCTGATCGCACTTGGCAGCCTCGTCGTCATCAGGCTATTGCTTCCGCATCATCAGGAGAAGAGGGTGCCAGCTTGGCAGCGAGCAAAACAGTCGGTGGGTTGCCCAGGAGGCAACAGGGTCGCAGCAGTGTCAGTGGAGGCAAACGGCCACGGAGTAGAGCACCAGCTCCACTGCAGCCTACCACCACGGCCAGTAGTGGTGCCGGTGTGCACGGAGGAAGTAGCAGTCAGCCAGTGAGGAGTAGCGGGGGCAAAGTTTCCTACTCGGCGGTGTGGCAATTTTTTGTCAAGCCGCCCGAGGAAGTAAACGTAGCCGTATGTCGACTATGTGGCCAGAAAGTCAAGCGTGGCCAGGGGGCCCATGTTGGGACTACAGCGTTGCGTCAGCATATGCAGCGTCGCCATTTGGTGGCCTGGGAAAACCGTGATAAAGATACGGCGGTTCTGCCTGCCTCCTCATGCTGCTGCCAGGTCCAGAGTGTCTCATGGGTCCCTGTACTGCCTCCCATTGCTGCTGTCTCCATCGCCACACTCTGCCATGTGCCACTTTCAGGTCTCCTCACACTGCTGGTGTGTTCCATTTTGTCATAGGGTGCTGGCAGATTACGGGCCTCCCATTGCTGCTGCCAGGCCTGTAATCTGCCATGGGCCACTGTACCGCCTCCTCATGCTGCTGCCAGGTCCAGAGTCTCTCATGGGTCCCTGTACGGCCTCCCATTGCTGCTGTCTCCATCGCCACACTCTGCCATGTGCCACTTTCAGGTCTCCTCACACTGTTGGTGTGTTCCATTTTGTCATAGGGTGCTGGCAGATTACGGGCCTCCCATTGCTGCTGCCAGGCCTGTAATCTGCCATGGGCCCCTGTACCGCCTCCTCATGCTGCTGCCAGGTCCAGAGTGTCTAATGGGTCCCTGTACGGCCTCCCATTGCTGCTGTCTCCATCGCCACACTCTGCTATGTGCCACTTTCAGTTCTCCTCACACTGCTGGTGTGTTCCATTTTGTCATAGGGTGCTGGCAGATTACGGGCCTCCCATTGCTGCTGCCAGGCCTGTAATCTGCCATGGGCCCCTGTACCGCCTCCTCATGCTGCTGCCAGGTACAGAGTGTCTAATGGGTCCCTGTACGGCCTCCCATTGCTGCTGTCTCCATCGCCACACTCTGCCATGTGCCACTTTCAGGTCTCCTCACACTGCTGGTGTGTTCCATTTTGTCATAGGGTGCTGGCAGATTACGGGCCTCCCATTGCTGCTGCCAGGCCCGTAATCTGCCATGGGTCCCCGTACCGCCTCCTCATGCTGCTGCCAGGTCCAGAGTCTCTCATGGGTCCCTGTACGGCCTCCCATTGCTGCTGTCTCCATCGCCACACTCTGCCATGTGCCACTTTCAGGTCTCCTCACACTGCTGGTGTGTTCCATTTTGTCATAGGGTGCTGGCAGATTACGGGCCTCCCATTGCTGCTGCCAGGCCCGTAATCTGCCATGGGCCCCCGTACCGCCTCCTCATGCTGCTGCCAGGTCCAGAGTCTCTCATGGGTCCCTGTACGGCCTCCCATTGCTGCTGTCTCCATCGCCACACTCTGCCATGTGCCACTTTCAGGTCTCCTCACACTGCTGGTGGGTTCCATTTTGTCATAGGGTGCTGGCAGATTACGGGCCTCCCATTGCTGCTGCCAGGCCCGTAATCTGCCATGGGCCCCCGTACCGCCTCCTCATGCTGCTGCCAGGTCCAGAGTCTCTCATGGGTCCCTGTACGGCCTCCCATTGCTGCTGTCTCCATCGCCACACTCTGCCATGTGCCACTTTCAGTTCTCCTCACACTGCTGGTGTGTTCCATTTTGTCATAGGGTGCTGGCAGATTACGGGCCTCCCATTGCTGCTGCCAGGCCTGTAATCTGCCATGGGCCCCTGTACCGCCTCCTCATGCTGCTGCCAGGTACAGAGTGTCTAATGGGTCCCTGTACGGCCTCCCATTGCTGCTGTCTCCATCGCCACACTCTGCCATGTGCCACTTTCAGGTCTCCTCACACTGCTGGTGGGTTCCATTTTGTCATAGGGTGCTGGCAGATTACGGGCCTCCCATTGCTGCTGCCAGGCCCGTAATCTGCCATGGGTCCTCGTACCGCCTCCTCATGCTGCTGCCAGGTCCAGAGTCTCTCATGGGTCCCTGTACGGCCTCCCATTGCTGCTGTCTCCATCGCCACACTCTGCCATGTGCCACTTTCAGGTCTCCTCACACTGCTGGTGGGTTCCATTTTGTCATAGGGTGCTGGCAGATTACGGGCCTCCCATTGCTGCTGCCAGGCCCGTAATCTGCCATGGGCCCCTATATACTGCCTCCTCATGCTGCTGCCAGGTCCAGAGTGTGTCATGGGTCCCTGTACGGCCTCCCATTGCTGCTGTCTCCATCGCCACACTCTGCCATGTGCCACTTTCAGGTCTCCTCACACTGCTGGTGTGTTCCATTTTGTCATAGGGTGCTGGCAGATTACGGGCCTCCCATTGCTGCTGCCAGGCCTGTAATCTGCCATGAGCCCCGTACCGCCTCCTCATGCTGCTGCCAGGTCCAGAGTCTCTCATGGGTCCCTGTACGGCCTCCCATTGCTGCTGTCTCCATCGCCACACTCTGCCATGTGCCACTTTCAGGTCTCCTCACACTGCTGGTGTGTTCCATTTTGTCATAGGGTGCTGGCAGATTACGGGCCTCCCATTGCTGCTGCCAGGCCTGTAATCTGCCATGGGCCCCCGTACCGCCTCCTCATGCTGCTGCCAGGTCCAGAGTCTCTCATGGGTCCCTGTACGGCCTCCCATTGCTGCTGTCTCCATCGCCACACTCTGCCATGTGCCACTTTCAGGTCTCCTCACACTGCTGGTGGGTTCCATTTTGTCATAGGGTGCTGGCAGATTACGGGCCTCCCATTGCTGCTGCCAGGCCCGTAATCTGCCATGGGCCCCCGTACCGCCTCCTCATGCTGCTGCCAGGTCCAGAGTGTGTCATGGGTCCCTGTACGGCCTCCCATTGCTGCTGTCTCCATCGCCACACTCTGCCATGTGCCACTTTCAGGTCTCCTCACACTGCTGGTGTGTTCCATTTTGTCATAGGGTGCTGGCAGATTACGGGCCTCCCATTGCTGCTGCCAGGCCCGTAATCTGCCATGGGCCCCCGTACCGACTCCTCATGCTGTGACGTTGCAACAAGGTGGAATTCAACCCTACATATGTTAACCGCCTTTACAAACAGCGAAAGGCCATCACCGATTTCCTGATGTTACAAGCGGATAAAGGTACTCCCCTGTGTAACTTAGATGTCAGCCATTGGCAGCTCATGCGTGACACCTGCCGCTTGCTCAGGCCCTTTGAGGAGGCCACGCTATTCGTGAGTCGGCAGGACTATGGGATGAACGACGTCATTCCTCTGTTGCACGTCCTGGAACAAATGCTGTTAACAATGGCTGGTCAGGGTGCGGTAGACGTGGCGCACAGATCTCAACGCCACATGACCCCAGTGGGGGCAGGACAGGAAGAAGAGGAGGAGGTAGAGGAGGACATTGGTGCTCAGGAATTATTGAGTGAAATGGGTGGTTTTTCCACTCAGCGGACAGGAGTGGAGGAGCAGGAGCATCTGGTAGAGGAGGAGGAGGAGACAGAGGACCCAGACGCACCGTGGCAGTATGCTGTGGAGATGGAGGCAGGGAGTCCCTCGCATTCCTTGGCACAAATGGCCCATAGCATGCTCGGTTGCTTGCGTAGCGACAGCCGAATAATAACCATCAGACAGAGGGATGACTTTTGGCTGTCCACCTTGTTGGACCCTCGCTACCGTTCAAAAATGGTGGCCTTTTTCACACCTGCTGAGAGGGAGGCCAAAATAACGTACTATAAAAACCACCTATGTAGTCAGTTGGTCTCTGCCTTTCTGCGCCAACGTCCATCCTCAGACACTGTGGGCCCTGTGCACTCGCGTTCCGCTGCCATGGCAGCAGGGGAGGGGTGGGGTGGTAGGAGCAGTGGCAGCTCCACCAGCAGCAGCTGCCTCAGTCTGCAGTCGATGATGAGTAGCTTTCTTCACCAGCGCAGTGAGGAAACTACTAACCAGCCGCAGCAGCAGCAGCATCAGGTGGACCTGGAGCAGGACCTCAAACAACAGGCTCGGGTCTACTTGGACAGCACCCTGCCAACCGAGGTAGACAATCCCCTTGACTACTGGGCAACGAAACTTGACCTTTGGCCCCAACTAGCTGAATTTGCCCTTGAAAGGCTGTCATGCCCGGCCAGTAGCGTGGCATCAGAGCGCGTGTTTAGTGCGGAAGGAGGTATTGTAACTCCGCGGAGGACACGACTGTCCACCCAAAGTGTGAAGAGACTCACGTTTGTGAAAATGAATCAGGCGTGGATTAGTCTGGATTTCAAACCACCAGTTCCTGACACAACTGACTAAATCCGCCATGAATCATGCCCCAAACATGTTATTATTTTTAACATAGGCCTCTGTATGGCCTTCAATTTAAGCTGCTTACGCTTCGCCACTCTGCCATGGGCCCCTGTACCGCCTCCTCTTGCTGCTGCCAGGTCCAGAGTGTGTCATGGGTCCCTGTACGGCCTCCCATTGCTGCTGACTTCATCGCCAGACTCTGCCATGTGCCACTTTCAGGTCTCCTTACACTGTTGGTGGGTTCCATTTTGTCATAGGGTGCTGGCAGATTACGGGCCTCCCATTGCTGCTGCCAGGCCCGTAATCTGCCATGTGCCCCCGTACCGCCTCCTCATGCTGCTGCCAGGTCCAGAGTGTGTCATGGGTCCCTGTACGGCCTCCCATTGCTGCTGTCTCCATTGCCACACTCTGCCATGTGCCACTTTCAGGTCTCCTCACACTGCTGGTGGGTTCCATTTTGTCATAGGGTGCTGGCAGATTACGGGCCTCCCATTGCTGCTGCCAGGCCCGTAATCTGCCATGGGCCCCCGTACCGCCTCCTCATGCTGCTGCCAGGTCAAGAGTGTCTCATGGGTCCCTGTACGGCCTCCCATTGCTGCTGTCTCCATCGCCACACTCTGCCATGTGCCACTTTCAGGTCTCCTCACACTGCTGGTGGGTTCCATTTTTGTCATAGGGTGCTGCATGGCCTCCCATTGCTGCTGCCTCCACCGCCACACTGTGGCTCCACACTCTGGTTTTGGCCCCGTGACTGCCCAAATGAGTGAAGTGTGCGGTGATTCTAAGATCGACGGCACTCATCTGCATGTCATACTGACTGACAGTATTATTTCTCTTCCCCAGCAGACTCCAAGGGCATTTAAATTAAAGTTACAGTGTTCTGCACTAATATAAAGGCTCTCTGAAGCCTAGAAACCCTTTTTATAAGTTAAATTCGCAGCGAATATATTCGCATCGAATCGAATTTATTCCTCGAATTCGCCGAATCAGCCGAATCGAATTTTTGAATACTTCGCTCATCTCTAGTCGTTCCCTTCAATATCTCAGGACAAAAATTCCCTCCAATCTAAATGATGTTTTCCTCCTGAATTTTCAACCTTTCTTGAATACGTTGGCGGCAGACCTCCAGAAATGGGACAGCCTTGCTGTTTCCTGGTTTGGCCGTTGTAATATACTTAAAATGAACGCCATGATTCCTATACTTGTTACAGACTTTACCGATTAAGATACCCCAGAGCTTCTTTCGCGCTGTGCATTCTGCGTTCATACGGTACATATGGAAAGGGAAACATCCACGTATAGGTCAGTCTATACCAGCAATGGGCAAACTACGGCCCGGCGGACCTTTTAATCCGGCCCGCGGAGCTAGGCTCCTCTCACAGTCCGCCCTGAAGACCGGTGTAGCATGAAAATCTGTCTCCTATGAGGATCTGTCCCCCTCGACGTATCTGCGCATGTGCCGGAGATCGCCGATCGGCTGCTAATGCCTGAAACTGGCACATGCGCAGATACGTCGAGGGGGACAGATCCTCATAGGAGACAGATTTTCATGCTACACCGGAACGGCGCGGGACACGGCAATAGGAACGCGCGGAGCAAAGGTAAGTGAATTGACACAGGGGGGACTTGGGGACTTAATATGGGGAATGAATTACTATGGGGGATGAATTACTATATGGGGGATGAATTACTATGGGGGATGAATTACTATAGGGGGGATGAATTACTATAGGGGGGATGAATTACTATGGGGGATGAATTACTATATGGGGGATGAATTACTATGGGGGATGAATTACTATAGGGGGGATGAATTACTATATGGGGGATGAATTACTATGGGGGATGAATTACTATATGGGGGATGAATTACTATGGGGGATGAATTACTATATGGGGGATGAATTACTATGGGGGATGAATTACTATGGGGGGTGAATTACTATGGGGGGATGAATTACTATATGGGGGATGAATTACTATGGGGGATGAATTACTATATGGGGGATTAATTACTATGCTTACTATGGGGGAATATTACTATACTTACTATGGATGACACATACACATCATTCATCTACTCTTGGTCCGGCCCCCGGGTCCAATATATGAACCCATTGCGGCCCTCAAGTCAAAAAGTTTGCCCACCCCTGGTCTATACTGTTGAGACCAAAGCTCAGAGGTGGCATTGGCTTCCCGGACCCTGCCCTGTATTGCACAGCTGTACATATGACATGAGTGGTAGATTGGTGCAGACACGGTGAGCTGAAACCCTGGGTTGGACTTTACCGGGAGATGGCTCAGGCCCCACAAGCGGGATTGCCTTGGGGCGGGCAAGATGTACACTGCTTAATATAAAGAAAAAAATGCCACTGAAGTTAGGTGTAATCACCATATCATAAATAATCACAGACTCACCCAATGTATAAGGTGTGGATTCTTAAACCAAATAGCATATAAATAGAAATTACCAGCTGACAAGAGCAGATCTGCTATAAAGTGGTATATTACAAATCCTACGCGGAGTAATGATCACCAAATTAGAGAATGCAAATTGTATTTATTATAATCACATGGATCATTAAAAGGTAGACATTGTAACATGGTGAACATGGTGAAAAAAGTAAACTGCGCCTACTTGGCCTCGCACCCGGTCATTGGCCCTACATTGGCAGAGATGGACATTATTTTGTTTATCTTCCATATCTGGCTTTCCTTCGCCGATGATGCCAGTTATTGGACACCCAGGCTTTTCCCCGGGACTTACGGACCCAAAGTTTGTAATGCAGTCCTCGACAAGGCTACTCCGTGCCTCTCATTTTCTTTGACCTCCTAACTGGATCCCTACTCAGACACTCTTAGACAGACAAATGCCTATAGCTCTGGACCATTAGAGAGCCCTTCAGCTCTCACACTTTTTAGGCTCCATGCCTAGGCCGGCACTCTTCTTTCAGCATGACTTATGACTCAGGCTTCAGTATAAAAATGTTAACATCAATCTGAGCTAAACTATTATAGTTTTTTTTTAATTCTACCAACTTGCAAATGTATAATAAATAATAAATGTCATTGTACAACAAAGTGTTATCAATCAAGCAAAAAGCAAGCCAACACACTGTGAACCACACACATACATATTACATTAAATAAATATAATAAACAATACTAATAAAATAAAAATAAATACTACTGATATAAATAATAGAAATATATAATGTGTATTAACATGTGCGTACACACACCTACAAATAGTGTGCCTTATAACCAAAACATTAAAATCCAAGTTTCTCCAAAAAATGTGCAATACACCGTGTTCCAAATTATTATGCAAATTATATTTTTCTCATTTACCTAAATAATTGATGTAAATAACAGTCAGCATAATTTTCCTGTTATCAACTATTAAGAGTCCATTTTAAATTTTATTGAACAAACCTCCTAATGATAACAGGATTTTTTTAAACATAAAAAACTTACAATGCACTGTTCCAAATTATTTTGCACAGTAAGTTTCAAAACACTTTATAGGTTGTAAAAAACTGAAAATTGGCATTTGTTGTGTTTGCAGCATATTTACTGAAATCAAAAGCTATTTCAATCAAACTTTTAAAAACATTTTAACTTTTTAAACATTTTACCAGGTCACGTTACATTTTAACATAGGACCCCTTATTTGATAGCAGCTTCACAAGTCTTGTATCCATTGAACTTGTGAGTTTTTGGACAGTTTCTGCTTGAATTTGTTTGCAAGATGTCAGAATAGCCTCCCAGAGCTGCTGTTTGGATGTAAACTTCCTCCCACCTTCAAAGATCTTTTGCTTGAGGATGCTCCAAAGGTTCTCAATAGGATTGAGGTCAGGAGAGGATGGAGGCCACACCATGACTTTCTCTCCTTTTATCCCCATAACAGCCATTGATGCAGAGGTATTCTTTGCAGCATGAGATGGTGCATTGTCATGCATGAAGATGAATTTATTGCGGAAAGCATAGTTCTTCCTTCTGCACCAGGGAAGAAAGTGGTCAGCCATAAACTCCACATACTTTGCAGAGGTCATCTTTACACCTTCAGGGGCTCTAAAGGGGCCGACCAGCTCTGTTCCCATGATTCCGGCCCAAAACATGACTCCACCACCGCCTTACTGACGTCGCAGCCTTGTTGCAACAGGGTGGCCGTTCCACCAACCATCCACTACTCTATCCATCTGGACCATCCAGGGTTGCACAGCACTCATCAGTGAACAGGACTGTTTGAAAATTAGTCTTCATGTATTTTTCTGCCCAATGCAGCCGTTTCTGCTTGTGAGCATTGGTTATTGGTGGCCAAATAGAAGGTTTATGCACAGTTGCAAGACTCTGGTGGACTCTACACCTTGATGTCCGTGGGACTCCAGAGGCACCAGCAGCTTCAAATATCTGTTTGCTGCTATGTAATGGTATTTTAGCAGCTGCTCTCTTGATCCGATGCATGGATCTGGCAGAAATCTTCCTCAATGTGCCTTTATCTGCATGAACCCGTCTGTGCTCTTAATCAGCCACAAATCTCTTAATAGTGCGATGATCACGCTTAAGTTTTCGGGAAATATTTAATGTTTTCATACCTCGTCCAAGGCATTGAACTATTTCACTCTTTTCGGCAGCAGAGAGATCCTTTTTCTTCCCCATATTGCTTGAAAATGGTGCTCTGCTTAATATTGTGGAACACCCCCCTTTAGTAGTTTTTTCTTAAATTGGGCTCACCGGCCAATCTAATTATCACAGGTGTCCGAGATTGTTTTCAGTGATCAAAAGAGCCCTGACGCACAATGCCATCCATGAGTTAAACTGAAAAACAAAATATTTCATCTTTGTGACACTTAAATAGAATTTGCAGAATAAGTTGGAACGCGGTGTAAATGTGGAAATAAAAAAAAATTCTGTGATCCTCCATAATCGTGTGCACTCTATGTACCGCAATCTTCCTTTAGTGAACAAGTGAGCACCTCCTGCCATTACACCATCTCAAATGTGCGTATTTGGGAATCTGCTCACCTTGGAACCAACCTCCAGAGCATAAGAGGTCAAGACAGGTAAATTGTAAATGTATTAAGGTGATGATCTGTATATCCAATCCTCAGAGTTACCAGCGCACAATCAACTACCATCCAAGAGGCTTGCTCCAATGTACGCCATATGTCCCCTCTGGGAGGCTAGTAACACCTATAACCCTTTTGCTGCTATGGTCTGACCCCCATTGTGAAGCTCAGATGGCAAAACCATTTTTCTATTTCTTTTTTTTATATGCGCACAAGTTTGAAAGTTTGCAATATGAAAAAACTCCCAAACCATACAGTGTATTATCTATGAGACCATCTGCAAAGAGCCCGCTATGTGTAGTTATTCAGGAAACTTACAGCTTCCCTGTCTGTTTCTCTGCTTTCTCACACAGACTTTTGAATATCAACCAAATTGGTGATATCCACATGCTATCAATTATATTTGTTTTATGCATAAATATAATTTATGGAGATGTTCACTTGTTCACCAGAGGAAGACTGTGATACATAAAGAGTGCACATGATTTTGGAGGATCACAGAACTTTTTTTTTCACAATTATTCCACATTTTCTGGAGAACCAGAGATTTTAATGTTTTGGTTATAACTAGAGATGAGCGAATCGAACTTGGCGAAGTGGAATTCGTTTCGAATATTAGGAAAAATTCGATTCGCACCGAATCCGAATTTTAGCAAACTTCGGGTGCACGAATCGAATTTTCCCCGATCAGCCGGCAAAAAGTGTCACTGCAGAGAGCTCCGCTATTTCTGACAGTTCTCTGACAGTTCTGACAGTTCATTTACAGCGGTTGAAACATTGTATCTATTTGTTTCCATTTAGGATACAGATGTTTTTATTCGGAAATAAATAGATACAATGTTTCAACCGCTGTAAATGTGAAGGAACTGTCAGAGAACTGTCAGAAATAGCGGAGCTCTCTGCAGATACACTTTTTGCTGTACTGGAATTCTTCTTCTTTTCATTCTTCTTCTTCTTTTCATTCTTCTTCTTCTTCTTCTTTTCATTCTTCTTCTTCTTCTTCTTCTCATTCTTCTTTTCATTCTTCTTTTCATTCTTCTTCTCACTCTTTTCATTCTTCTTCTCACTCTTTTCATTCTTCTTTTCATTCTTCTTATTCTTCTTTTCATTCTTCTTTTCATTCTTCTTTTCATTCTTCTTCTCATTCTTCTTCTTTTCATTCTTCTTTTCATTCTTCTTCTTTTCATTCTTCTTCTTCTTCTTTTCATTCTTCTTCTTCTTCTTTTCATTCTTCTTCTTTTCATTCTTCTTCTTCTTCTCATTCTTCTTCTTTTCATTCTTCTTCTTTTCATTCTTCTTCTTCTTCTTTTCATTCTTCTTCTTTTCATTCTTCTTCTTTTCATTCTTCTTCTTCTTCTCATTCTTCTTCTTCTTCTCATTCTTCTTCTTCTTTTCATTCTTCTTCTTCTTTTCATTCTTCTTCTTCTTCTTTTCATTCTTCTTCTTCTTCTCATTCTTCTTCTTCTTCTTTTCATTCTTCTTCTTCTTCTCATTCTTCTTCTTCTTCTTTTCATTCTTCTTCTTTTCATTCTTCTTCTTCTTTTCATTCTTCTTTTCATTCTTCTTCTTCTTTTCATTCTTCTTCTTTTCATTCTTCTTCTTCTTCTTTTCATTCTTCTTCTTTTCATTCTTCTTCTTCTTTTCATTCTTCTTTTCATTCTTCTTCTTCTTCTTTTCATTCTTCTTCTTTTCATTCTTCTTCTTCTTTTCATTCTTCCTCTTTTCATTCTTCCTCTTTTCATTCTTCTTTTCATTCTTCTTCTTCTTCTTTTCATTCTTCTTCTTCTTCTTCTTCTTCTTTTCATTCTTCTTTTCATTCTTCTTCTTCTTTTCATTCTTCTTCTTCTCATTCTTCTTCTTCTTTTCATTCTTCTTCTTCTTCTCATTCTTCTTCTTCTTTTCATTCTTCTTCTTTTCATTCTTCTTCTTCTTCTTTTCATTCTTCTTCTTTTCATTCTTCTTCTTCTTCTTTTCATTCTTCTTCTTCTTCTTCTTTTCATTCTTCCTCTTTTCATTCTTCTTCTTTTCATTCTTCTTCTTCTTCTTTTCATTCTTCTTCTTCTTTTCATTCTTATTTTCATTCTTCTTCTTTTCATTCTTCTTCTTCTTCTTTTCATTCTTCTTCTTTTCATTCTTCTTCTTTTTATTCTTCTTCTTTTCATTCTTCTTCTTCTTTTCATTCTTCTTTTCGTTCTTCTTCTTCTTCGTCGTGCCCCGTGACTGCCCAAATGAGTGAAGTGTGCGGTGATTCTAAGATCGACGGCACTCATCTGCATGTCATACTGACTGACAGTATTATTTCTCTTCCCCAGCAGACTCCAAGGGCATTTAAATTAAAGGTACAGTGTTCTGCACTAATATAAAGGCTCTCTGAAGCCTAGAAACCCTTTTAATAAGTTAAATTTGCAGCGAATAAATTCGCATCGAATCGAATTTCTCCCGCAAATTCGGCGAATCAGCCGAATCGAATTTTTGAATAATTCGCTCATCTCTCATTATAACACACAGTATTTATAGGTGTGTGTGTGCACATTAATACGCTTGGTATATTTATATTGTTTATATTAGTGGTATTTAGCGCTGCACAATTGTTTTTTTTTTAATTGCTTTGCAAATGCATTTTGTTTACCAGGCCAGTTTTGCCATGTATAGATATTAAATGTTTTCACATGAATTATTTGCACCGTAAAATTGAGAAAGTACATTTTTAACATATAATACTCGTCCATTTCTGGAGCCATCATACTAAGGATACACATTCTCTGACTTGCACCATGTGAAGCGACTGTTTGAACCTGGCACTCTGCATCTGTTGAAGATAATGGAACGCTGTAACATTTTCTACAGAAAGTGAGATAACACATCTAAGGACTTGGTTCAACAAGCCAGCAAGGGCAAAAGCAAGCAATGCCATAAAGCAAAAAATTGCATGGAGTCTTTGACTGTCTTGAGTCTCATTAGGTTTGCCAAATTAGCTACATTTAAATATCTACTGTGGTTGGAAGGCTGATTAATCCATTTCCCGTCATTTCCTGGAACTTTGTCTGGAATTCTGGGTCTGACTTCTGGAACATGTGACGGGAACTTGCAAAAATGCATCTGTGATTACATCACCAGTGCTTCACTCAATCAGGAACTGGAAAAACAGTATTTGAGTGCTTTTATGTTTGCTTTTGCATGAGTTTTAACTGCTGGACATCAAGTGTGCTGCTTGGGAAATCTTGACTGAAGATAATCCTATCATGTGTGTAAAGAAAAGCCATTGAGGTCAGAAGTATGCAGCTGATGCCTTATTTGACTGCTCTGAATAAGGGGGTCAATGCAATTTGGTAAGCCAACATCCTATCACTATCCTCGGTATTGATGGACACAGTAGGCACTTTCTGAAGAATATATTTACACATTAAAGGGGATTGTTTTTTTTGGCTTTTGGAGTTTATGGAATGTATATTAATAATGAAGTATATGCACTCGATGGACACTTTTTAATTAGCACACATTGATTATGCACGTGGAAGTTTATTTTCATGTTTCAAAACTCATGAAAGTTTCTATTATTTGTATGTAATTCTGTGCTATAATTTGGTATTTGGATGGATATCACCTTTTTGTGTATGCAGCTTAGTTTAATTTCTACATAGTAAATGTATATATATATATATATATATATACACATACATACACACACACACACAGTTGTGTTCAAAATAATAGCAGTGTGTTGAAAAAAGTGAATAAAGTCCAAAATCCTTCTAATAGCTTTTATTTCCATACACACAAATGAATTGGGAACACTACACATTCTATTCCAAATCAAAACATGAAGAAAAATATATCAAATTTGTGTTGTTCCTCTAAAAATTTAAAGAAAAGTGAATATTAGACTGTTCAAAAAAATAGCAGTGTTTGTATTCTTCTTTACAAACTCAAACATTCACTATATAAACTGAAAAATGTTTGAAGATTTTGCTTTCCTTTGAATCACTTAATGAATATTTAGTTGTATAACCACTGTTTCTGAGAACTGCTGTACATCTGTGTTGCATGGAGTCAACCAACTTCTGGCACCTGTGAACAGGTATTCCAGCCCAGGATGATTGGACTACATTCCACAGTTCTTCTCTATTTCTTGGTTTTGCCTCAGAAACTGCATTTTTGATGTCACCCCACAAGTTTTCTGTTGGATTAAGATCCGGGGATTGGGCTGGCCACTCCATAACGTCAATCTTGTTGGTCTGGAACGAAGATGTTGCACGTTTACTGGTGTGTTTGGGGTCATTGCCTTGTTGGAACACCCATTTCAAGGGCATTTCCTCTTCAGCATAAGGCAGCATGACCTCTTCAAGTATTCTGATGTATTCAAACTGATCCATGATCCCTGGTATGCGATAAATAGGCCAACACCGCAGTATGAGAAACATCCACATATCATGATTCTTGCACAACCATGCTTCACTGTCTTTACAGTGTAGTGTGGCTTGAATTCAGTGTTTGGGGGTCGTCTGACAAACTGTCTCCGGCCACTAGACCCAAAAAGAACAATCTTACTTTCATCAGTCCACAAAATGTTGCGCCATTTCTCTTTAGGCCAGTCAATGTGCTCTTTGGCAAATTGTAACCTCTTCAACACATCTTTTTTTCAACAGTGGGACGTTGCGGGGCTTCTTGCAGATAGCTTGGCTTCACATAGGCGTCTTCTAATTGTAACAGTACTCACAGGTAACTTTACACCTTCTTTCATCTTCCTGAAGCTGATTGTTGGCTGAGTCCTTGCCAATTTGGCTATTCTATGCATTCGAATGGTAGTTTTTTGCTTTCTTCCATGTCTTTCAGGTTTTTTTGCTATTTTAAAGCATTTGCGATCATTTTAGCTGAGCAGCCTATCATTTTCTGCACTTCTTTATGTGTTACCCTCTCCAAACAACTTTTTAATCAAGGTACGCTGTTCTTCTGAACAATGTCTGGAACGATCCATTTTCCACAGAATTTCAGAGAGAAATGCACTGTAACCAGCATGTACAACATTTGCTGCCTTCCTTCCTTAAATAAGGGCAATAATTGCCACCTGTTTTTCAAAGAATGAATGACCTCACTAATAGAACTCCACACTGCTATTATTTTGAACATGCCCATTTCAATTAGTCATTCAATTACACAGAATCAGCAGCATGCATGTCATGACTGTTGGGTCTGTTGGATTTCTCTTACTCTACACCCGCTAGTAAATTATTTGCCATGTAGAAATATCATTTCTACCAAAAACAGTCATTAATCAGGTTAGTGATGTATGACTGCTATTATTTTGAACACAACTGTATATATTTACTAAGTATGCCTGATATTGTACCATTACCTTAACCAGCATCTGCAGCTGATTACCCCTCATGCTTCCTCCTATTTTATCAGTCCAGTACACACTTTTTCAACAGTATTTAGCCCTGATGAAAGAGAACCCTCTGAAAGACTACACTATATTGCCAAAAGTATTGGGCTGCCTGCCTTTACATGCACATGATCTTTAATGGCATCCCAGTCTTAGTCCGTAGGGTTCTATATTAAGTTGGCCCACCCTTTGCAGCTATAACAGCTTCAACTCCTCTTGGAAGGCTACCCACAAGGTTTAGGAGCGTGTCTATGGGAATGTTTGACCATTCTTCCAGAAGCACATTTGTCAGGTCAGGCACTGATGTCATACGAGAAGACCTGGCTTACAGTCTCTGCTCTAATTCATCCCAAAGGTATTCTATTGGGCTGAGGTCAGGACTCTGTGCAGGCCAGTCAAGTTCCTCCACCCCAAACTCGGTCATCCATGTCTTTATGGACCTTGCTCTGTGCCCTGGTGCACAGTCATGTTGGAACAGGAAGGGGCCACCCACAGCTTGTTCCCACAAAGTTGGGAGCATGAAATTGTTTAAAATGTCTTGTAATGCTGACGCCTTAAGAGTTCCCTTCACGGGAACTAAGGAGACAAGCCCAACCCCTGAAAAACAACCCCACATCATAATCCCCCCTCCAACAAACTTTACATTTGGCACAATACAGTCAGGCAAGTACCTTTCTCCTGGCAACAGCCAAACCCAGACAAATCCATCAGATTTCCAGACAAAGAAGAGAGATTCACCACTCCAGAGAACACGTCTCCACTGCTCTAGAATCCAGTGGCAGCGTACTTTACGCCACTGCATTTGATGCTTTGCATTGCACTTAGGGATGTAAGGCTTGGATGAAGCGGCTCGGCCATGGAAAACCATTCCATGAAGCTCTCTACGTACTACTATTGTCACGATATAGGGTCAGGTTCAGAGACCAGTTGCTACAGCAGTTGTAAGGCTTACCTGAAACCAGCAGGATTGGTACACCAGCGGCCCACCCTGGGAATGACGCAGGCTCACCTGAGGTGCGGGGTCTAAGCATCCACCGGTCTTCCCCAGAGCTCCTAATGGTGGAGATGGATTTGGCTGCGTGTGAATTCCAGGTCGCAGATCTCAGGATCACCCCACCAGGGAATGAGTAGGCTGGAAACCAAAAGCGGATCAAACAGTTCAGGGATCAAACAGAAGCGGAGTCAGTCACAAGCCAAGGGTCGGTCACCATTGGTAGTAGATAGGATGAGGCAGAATCATAGTCAGTAGCAAGCAAAAGGTTGGTAACGTAGATGAAGACAGCAGCAGGAACAGTAAGCGGGATATTGGCTGATAAGGCACAATAATCTGGCAACCAGGAAGTGCAGAGACATGGCTTTTATAGGAAGTTCATGGGAGGAGCAAGGAGTTCAAGGTTCAAGACAAAACAGGGTAAAGGCAGGATCATCTAAAGAATTGTCAAGGGAGCTGTCCAGCATTCCAGGTGGCTCAGTGAGAAGAAACACTGTCTCTCACTGCAGAAGGCCCAGGTTCGATTCCAGGCTCTGACAGTACTCCCCTCCTCACAGGATGTCCCCTGGATGTCTTAGGACCAGGCTTGTGGGGAAACCTCTGGTGGAATTCTCTTGTTAGTCTAGGACAGGGGTCTGCAACCTTTAAGACATAAAGAGCCACTTGGACCCATTTCCGAGAGCGAAAAAAAGACTGGGAGCCGCAAAACCATTGCAACATTTAAAACAAATCCGACACTGCATATATTGCAAAAAACGCTCTGGTCATGAAGGGGGTTTAAGGGCCCAGTAAGCAAAGGGTTGATCAGGGCCACAGTGTATCGTCATAATCACAATCATAGCCTTAGGTCAGTGGTGGGCAACCTTTTTTTTCGACTGAGCCAAATCTCGCCAAAACCACGATTGAAATTTATTTTGAGAGAAACATTTTTAAAACTGAAAATACATCCCCCATATAGTAATTCATCCCCCATAGTAATTCATCCCCCATAGTAATTCATCCCCCATATAGTAATTCATCCCTCATATAGTAATTCATCCCCCATAGTAATTCATCCCCCCTATAGTAATTCATCCCCCATAGTAATTCATCCCCCCTATAGTAATTCATCCCCGTAGTAATTCATCCCCGTAGTAATTCATCCCCCATATAGTAATTCATCCCCCCTATAGTAATTCACCCCCCCATATAGTAATTCATCCCCCATATAGTAATTCATCCCCCATATAGTAATTCATCCCCCATAGTAATTCATCCCCCATATAGTAATTCATCCCCCATATAGTAATTCATCCCCCATATAGTAATTCATCCCTCATATAGTAATTCATCCCTCATATAGTAATTCATCCCCCCTATAGTAATTCATCCCCCCTATAGTAATTCATCCCCCCTATAGTAATTCATCCCCCGTAGTAATTCATCCCCCCTATAGTAATTCATCCCCCCTATAGTAATTCATTCCCCATAGTAATTCATTCCCCATATTGTGTGAATTCACTTACCTTTGCTCCACGCGTTCCTCTTGCTGGGTTCCCGCGCCGTTCTGGTCTTCAGGGCGGACTGTGAGAGGAGAGGAGTTCGTCACGCTGCCCCGCCTACATCCGGGCTGCCCCGCCTACATCCTGACAGCCAATGTTTGCCAGCGGGCGCCCGGCACACAGAAGATCTACATTAAAAGAGCCGCGGCTTGCCGACCCTATTGCCTGTCACCTGGTGGGCAGTGTGCTCCGGAGCCGCAGGAAAGGTGAAAAAGAGCCGCATGCGGCTCCGGAGCCGCGGGTTGCCGACACCCGGTCTAGGAGCATGAACATTTTCCTCAGGCTCCCAAGAATTTTCCTCTAGCCCATATCCTTCCTATTGGACCAGATATTGCAACTTTCCTCTAAACATCCTAGAATCAAGAATCTTCTCCACCACATATTCTTCTTCGCCCTGTACCTCAACAGGTGGAGGAGGTGGAAGAATTCTTCCAGAGAAAGGATTTTCATGAAATGATTTGAAAAGCGATACATGAAAAACCGGGTGAATCTTCATACTGTCAGGAAGTTTTAAGCGAAAGGTAACTGGGTTGATCTGAGCAGAAATCTGAAAAGGACCAACAAACTTTTGACCCAACTTAGCAGATGGCACATGCACCTTCAGATTCTTCGTTGATAACCAAACTTTGTCACCCACATGAAACGTAGGAAGTGCTCTCCGGTGTCTGTCAGCAGCCTTTTTGTAATATTCCTGAGCTTCCCTCAAAGTCTCAATCAATTTCTCCTGAATTTCCTGCAATGTAGTTAGTCTGTTGTTAACAGCAGGAATTGGAGTTGTGATAGGGAGATCAGGAATAAAAACTGGATGATAACCGTTGTTTAAGTAAAAGGTACTTTGAGAGGTGGAACTATGTTTAGAATTGTTGTATGCAAACTCTGCAGTGGGAAGACAGTCCACCCAGTCATCCTGAAGATAAGTGACAAAGCATCGAAGATACTGCTCCATTGTTTGATTAGTTCTCTCAGTCTGACCATTAGACTGGGGATGAAAAGCAGAGGACAAATTGAATGTAACACCCAAGGCTGAGCAAAAGCTTTTCCAAAATTTCGAAGTAAACTGCACACCTCTGTCAGACACCACATCATCAGGGATTCCATGCAGTTTAAATACTTCTTGAACCATTAGTTCTGCAGTCTGTTCAGCAGTGGGCACCCCCTTCACTGGAACAAAATGGGCCATCTTTGTGAGACGGTCAACCACCACCAAAATGGTGGTCATTCCTTTTGAGGGAGGTAAATCTACCACAAAATCCATAGAAATAGACCCCCATGGTCTCGATGGAACAGGGAGTGGCTGAAGAAACCCCAAAGGAGAGGCTCGGGGAGTTTTATTGCGTGCACAGGTCAAGCATGAGGCCACATAGCGTTTGACATCCTTCTTGTACTCCGGCCACCAAAAGGAACGTGACAACAGTTCTTCGGTCTTAGTAACTCCAAAATGTCCAGCAAGTTTGGAATCATGAACCAACTTGAGAGCTTCCACCCGAACAGATTCAGGTACATAAAGATGATGTCCTTGAACCCAAAAGCCATTTTTGTACACCAGGTTCATGTCCCTAGGAGGATCATTGAGAAGGGGGTCATTCTCATACCCCTCTTTGAGAAGACTCAAGAATGTCTTTGCACTTGTGGCCCCTAGGAAGTTCTTTTGTGTTAGGATGGAATATTCGGAGCTGCCCTCCAGGAGAGGCTCGGACAGCATCCTTGATAAGGCATCGGCCTTACCATTCCTCCATCCCGGTCGATATGATATAACAAAATTAAATCTGGAAAAGAATAGAGACCAGCGAGCTTGTCTAGAAGACAATCTCTTGGCCGAACGAATAAATTCCAGATTTTTATGGTCTGTGAGAACAGTTACAGGATGATTAGCTCCTTCTAGCAGATGCCTCCATTCAGAAAAGGCTTCCTTAATTGCCAGTAGCTCTTTATTCCCAATGTCGTAATTTCTTTCGGCTGAGGACATCAAACGGGAGAAGAAGGCACAAGGATGAAGCTGCATCTTTTCACCACTTCGCTGAGACAGGATCGCTCCCACGGCAGAATTGGAGGCATCCACTTCCACTGTAAAGGGTAGTTCAGGATCCGGATGTACCAAAATTGGTGCAGAAGTGAAAAGAGTTTTCAGTTTTTCAAACGCAGCTTGTGCCTCAGAGGTCCACACAAAGGGTACCCCTTTCTTTGTAAGCTGTGTGATTGGAGCTATCACTTTAGAAAAGTTTCTTATAAATTTTCTGTAAAAGTTGGCAAACCCAACGAAACGTTGAATTTCCTTAACATTTCCAGGTGCTGACCAATCTACCACTGCTTTGATTTTCTCAGGATCCATGCTCACGCCCTCTGGAGAAATGATATAGCCTAAAAACTGGATCTGGGTTTGTTCAAACTCACATTTTTCCAATTTAATGTAGAGTCTATTCTTCCTTAATCTTTCAAAGACTGTGCAAACATGTTGGCGGTGCTCCTCCCAATTATTGGAAAAGATAAGGATATCATCTAGATAGGCAATCACAAATTGGTCCAGCAGATCACGAAAAACATCGTTGACAAAATGTTGAAATGTTGCAGGGGCATTGCAAAGTCCAAACGGCATCACAAAGGACTCGAAATGCCCATACCTAGTTCTGAAGGCAGTCTTCCATTCGTCTCCTTGACGAATGCGGACAAGGTTATATGCCCCTCGTAGATCAAGCTTAGCAAAGATCTTGGCGGAGCGAAGTCTTTCCAACATTTCAGAGATCAAAGGTAATGGATAGCGGTTTTTAATAGTAATTTTATTCATGTCTCTGTAGTCAATGCATGGACGCAAGGTGGAGTCTTTCTTTTCAACGAAGAACAGGGCTGCCCCCGCTGGAGAAGTTGAGTGTCTAATAAAGCCCTTCTCCAAATTCTCATCGATCCACACCCTGAGTACTTTTAATTCAGGTTCCGACAGATTGAAGAGGCGGCCAAAAGGTATTTCTGCCCCTGGGAGCAGCTCAATGGGGCAATCATATGGGCGATGAGGGGGTAATAGATCTGCATTCTTCTTGTCACAGACAAGCTTCTCCTTTCTCCTTTCTGTAAGTCTTTGATCGATTCGGATACACAATTGGATGAATTCCTCAAGATCATTAGGAGTATCACCTCTGGCAAGCTCATCCTTTACCTGTTCAGAAAGCCCTTGGCGGAACTGGCTCTTTTGTGCTGCAGGGTTCCAAGTGGTATCTGCAACCCAACTTCTGAACTCGGCTGTGTATTCAGCGACCGAGCGTCTACCCTGCCTTAGACTATGTAATTTTGCTTCGGCAGAAGCACAACGGTTGGGATCATCAAAAACCTGATTCATCGCGGTCAAAAAGGTATCAAAATTATTTAGAATGCCATGGTTTTGCTCTATATAAGGGGAGGCCCAAGCTAAAGCTTCCCCAGTAAGAAGCCCAATAATAAACATTACCTTCTTTTTCTCTGAAGGAAACGCAGCAGGGTACATTTGAAAATATATGCGACATTGATTAAGGAAACCCTTGTATTGGCGGCGGTCTCCATTAAACTTAGATGGTTTGGGCTGGGGCATATGTGAGCTAGGATCATCACGGTTCAGCAGTTGCCTCTGCAGAGCCTAAATCTCTCCCTGTTGCCTATCCACAATGCTTTCCAGTTTGGCAACTTTTTCCTGATGGGTAACCCCAAATTCCTGCAGCTCAGCAATTTGCTGCCTAAGAGGATTCACAACACTTGCTATAGCGGCCTCCATGTTTGGGCCAGATTATTCTGTCACGATATAGGGTCAGGTTCAGAGACCAGTTGCTACAGCAGTTGTAAGGCTTACCTGAAACCAGCAGGATTGGTACACCAGCGGCCCACCCTGGGAATGATGCAGGCTCACCTGAGGTGCGGGGTCTAAGCATCCACCGGTCTTCCCCAGAGCTCCTAATGGTGGAGATGGATTTGGCTGCGTGTGAATGCCAGGTCGCAGATCTCAGGATCATCCCACCAGGGAATGAGTAGGCTGGAAACCAAAAGTGGATCAAACAGTTCAGGGATCAAACAGAAGCGGAGTCAGTCACAAGCCAAGGGTCGGTCACCAATGGTAGAAGATAGGATGAGGCAGAATCGTAGTCAGTAGCAAGCCAAAGGTCGGTAACGTAGATGAAGACAGCAGCAGGAACAGTAAGCGGGATATTGGCTAATAAGGCACAATAATCTGGCAACCAGGAAGTGCAGAGACATGGCTTTTATAGGAAGTTCATGGGAGGAGCAAGGAGTTCAAGGTTCAAGACAAAACAGGGCAAAGGCAGGATCATCCAAAGAATTGTCAAGGGAGCTGTCCAGCATTCCAGGTGGCTCAGTGAGAAGAAACACTGTCTCTCACCGCAGAAGGCCCAGGTTCGATTCCAGGCTCTGACAACTATTGTGCTAATCTGAAGGTCATACAAAGTTTGGAGGTCTTTAGCTATGGACTCTGGTGACTTCTGTGCGCTTCAGCATGTGCTGACCCCACTCTGTCATTATACGTGGCCTACCACTTCATGGCTGAGTTGCTATTGGTTCCCGGTTGCTTCCACTTTGTTATAATCCCACTAACATTTGACACTGGAATATTCAGTAGGCAGGGAATTTCATGGATGGACTTACTGCACAGGTGGCAATCTATCACGGTACCACGCTTGAAATCACTGAGCTCCTGAGAGCGACCCAATCTTTCAAAAATGTTTGTAGAAGCAGTCTGCATGCCTAGGTGCTTTATTTTATACACATGTGGCCCTGGAGGTGACTGGAACACCTGAATCCAATGATTTGAATTAAAAACACCTACTTTTTTTTATAAAAAAAGGGCCTTACACCTTATTTCTACTTCCTGTTGTTGTACCATAAATGTCCATGAACAGCTCACCTTCTTGTAGACAAAACAGCCATAGAATTTGAGATGCCAAATAATTTTCGGCATTAGCACTGTACATTGTATGATACTTTACAATACATTTATTACCCAAACACTAATTTTCCACATCTAAAAAAGTAATAGTTAGTTACTAACCACCAGCATAGCCTTTAATGTATATCTCAACCCAGGACCTAGCCTCAACTTAAACCCTAGTTTAGACCCCTAACTATAATCCAATCCCTAAATCTTAAAAATATTTTTTTTAAATTTGCTTCCACTGCTGCTATCTAGGGGTATCTATAGAGATATGACATGAGAAAGGTAGCAATGAAGAGCATAAAACAGCATTAACTAACAGGTATTGCTAGTTGGGATAGTAATCGCAACAACATGGGTCAGGTTAAGGCTCACGCCTTCTTTAATAATTCTCAATACAGCTTGATCCCTCCATATGTAAGAGTAGGTAGGCACTAATTTGTGAAAATTGAGAGGAACCACCACACAGATTTATCTGAACAGTTAGTATGTTGTAGAAAATGAATAGGCACAAACAAGGCAGTTGTAGAAATGGTACTACACATGCTGTAGGATATACAGATCTTCAGGTAAATAAAGGAATGTTTACAAGAAAGACAGTTTTCCAGCAGTGTTATGATATACACTTAAGGATTACAGGATGCCAGAGAAGCACTTTCTATCAAAAGGTGGGGGCATCACTCATGTAGCACTACCCCCTTAGGGGTTGCTGTTGAATTGGGTCCCCCTATAGTCCTGCACAGCCAGTCATTTAGCATTTTTCCCTACATGCTCTCATCCGTAGATAGAAAACAGTCCTTGAGTGTTTGTTTTATTTTATTGAGGGGATTAGAACTTGGATAGGGTAAGGGGAGTATAGATTACCCATGGGAACTGAAATCTGAGGACAACTTCCTGAACTATTCACAGCTTCTTTTCTCTGACACAGTTTCTGGTGGAGTGCTAGCCAGCAGCTCCTAGTTGTACCACCCTAGACACTAGATCAGGGGTGTCCAAACTTTTTTCAAAGAGGGCCAGATTGGATGAAGTGAACATGGTGGAGGGCCGAACATTTTTCCGAACATTCTTTGAACCATTACAATTAAATGCAAATAAATTATTTTAGGCCAAGTTAATTGCAAACGACATACTTTTCATTTCATAACATTAAGATCAACTGACAGCTGAGTTTTCACAATGTATTGAAAATAAATTTTAAAAAAACTTACCTGCACTAATGTGAAGGGTGAAAAAGGTAGCTGGAGCTGAAGTTTCTGCTCGGCAGCCGGGAGGGGAAGAGAAACACACTTCACGCTGGAAGCCCGGCCCTGACGTCACCGCCCTCTGTCGCTCCCAGCGCGACGCAGTCACGCATGCGCACTGCTCTCAAGCAGAAGACTGTCTGCCACAGAAGGGAGGGCTGTGCGACAGCCGCATTTACACAGACCAGGGAGAATGCGCCGCAGTCAGGCATGCGCACTGCCCTCTGCTCTCAAGCAGAAGACTGTCTGCCATAGAAGGGAGGGCCACATTACACAGAGCAGGGAGGGCTGTTGGAGGGCCGTATTAAACCGACCCCGGGCCATAAATGGCCCGCGGGCCGGACTTTGGACATGCCTGCACTAGATGAACTCCTGTTCACTCGGCAATCTGGAGACTTTCTTCTTGAACAGGGTATCTGGCTTCTATTCCTTTAAATAAGGTGCACAGTCACTAGCAAAGGGCTAATCTGGTTTCCCACCCTATTCGCCCAGGGGGTGCAGGTGTATTCACTCAGATCCTCTCCTGTACCGCTTGTGGGATGGCTGCTGCTATCAGGCCTATCAGCTGGGCTGCTCCTTCCCTGCCATACAGGTGGTCCTCGCTCAGGGAGACAGTGAGTCCCGAGTTTTTCTCCTTTCAAGCTCCAGGCTCACAGGTAGGGCCCATCCCACTAAGCCTCCTGACAGCCTTCCTCCTCCAGTCTCACATCTTCCTGCTCCACACTGCTCTCCCCCTATCACACTGCTGCTACTGAGCAGGCTCTTCCACTTTTAGGGGAGTCCCTTGCCAAGCCTCCTGTTGGGGATTGACTGAGGTCCTTCAAGAGTGTAGCCAGCCACTCCTCAGATCCACCCACTGCCTCCAAGGCCCTCCTACGAAAGCCTCTGAGCAGGGGGAAATTCCAGAGGGGCTGGCATGCAGAGTCTATCTCAGTCCTGACCAGAATTTGACCCCCTTTGGCTATCTCACCTGAGCTGCTAATCAGTTCCTAACTAACCATTGGGGTCTAGCTACCCCTAGCTAAAATAGGAGGGTGCTACACTGAGTAACACTGTGACCTTCAGAAGCCTCTACAGATATCTGAGTGCCAGTGGGAGACTGTACCAAGAAGATGGCAGAAAAGAAAACCTGTAGGGAAAATCTAATCTATCCCTCCTCATCAGGTACCTCTCCCTAATGCCAATACTATTTTGTCCCTACCAAGCAGGGGGCTCTGACCCTACCTTATTACCACATTGAGAGCACATTGAATGAGCAGAATTCCACTAATTTATGGAATGGCTGTCCAAATCTCAGTTACCGATAGGATTGCTGTCCTCCATAGATGGAGGCCTTGGAGCCTGTAGCAGGAGACAATCGTTCCTCAATGAGTCCTTGCCAGACTGAAGAAATGGCACAGTGCCACTTTCAGGTTGGAAAAAATACTGCAGCCTACCCTGCTTATGCAAGTCTCTTTTTTTTTTACTCTTTTAAAATTTGCAATTGTGCTTTTACTTTCTAGTCCAATCTTTTTTTCAGTAGTGTTGTCCTGTTCCTACTCTGTCTCAGACTCTCAGTGTTGTCTTACTTCACTTTCTATAGCTCTGAACTTCTCAGTGAAGTACTCTTTTTATTTGGTGTATGTTTTGACTCTTTTTACGCCTATACCACAATGATCCCACTAACACCACCACACACTTGACACACATAATCAAAAGAAAAGCTCTCCAGTGTGTCTAGCCTAACATGTCCATCATCTATTTTTCCATTTTCACAGAAGAAAGTCCTTCACCCTTTTGAACATTTTCCGTTGCAGTGACTTAAATACATTAGAACACATAAAACATCCACTAAAACTAAAACTTGCTCTGCTGGTTATTATGTGAAAATACAAACACAAGCACTGATAGAAAAACATGACCTATGCATAAATGTGTCAAGAAAAAGACTTCCTAGATTTTAAACATTTCAGGTGAATTTGTTGCCTGTGAAAACTATGAACTTAAAATCTACAAGAAGGACAGCATACAATAATTCATAAGCCATAATAAAATACAAGGCTAAATAAAAAATAATGAGAAAACAGCATTTTAGAGAACATCTTCAGAAAAAAATATAGCGTCATTATAATATATTTTATGTTTTAAAATAATTTTAATCTGAAGAAACTTTCTTTCAATGATTGCATTGTTATAAAGGTAAAAAAGTGTTCATTAAAATTACTATGGAGCCATCCTAAAACTGAAGATATTTTCAGGTCACTTTTCCATCACAATTTTGAGAAATAATGGGGTTTATACCTCATTTTAGAATACTGAGTGGAACCATGCAAATCATTCTTATATGTAGATCAACAGCACATCCAGAATCGCTGGTTTATAATAGATATTGAGCCTAACATTATGGAACCAAAGGTGAAAGGACTTGTTGGGGAAGGGGGGGCTTTTTATTTATTTTCTAACCCACCTTACCATTGTTCTGTTAAATCTACTGACCTCCAGCATAAGGCAATCATATTTGACCTGACTTATTAGTCAAATGCTATGGACACCATGGGGTTTATTTACTAAAGCTGGAGAGTCCAAAATCAGACTCCCTTCTGCATAGAAACCAATCAGCTTCTAACCTCAGCTTGTTCAATGAAGCTTTGGCAATGAAACCTGGAAGCTGATTGGTTTCTATGCAGAAGGCAGTCTGATTTTGGACTCTCCAGCTTAAGTAAATAAACCCCCATGAGTTTATTTACTAAAGCTGGTTCACTCAGAATCTGGTGCAGCTGTGCATGGTAGCCAATCAGCTTGTAACTTCAGCTTTTTCAATTAGGCTTTAGCAATAAAACATGGAAGCTGATTGGGTTATGTGCAGAAGTGCACAAGATTCTGTGAACCAGCTTTAGTAAATAATCCCCTTGTGGAGCTGTGCTTTTCAAATGTAGGCAAAAATGCACGTCCCTCATGGTTTAGCATAACTGAGTATGTTCTGCATTCAAAAATGTATTAAACATGCCAGCGATCTACAATGCCAACTTCCAATCAGGACATTGTAGTCTCTGCTATGTTCTCTTTGCCATATGATGAAGTAGACACTTCTTTTTGCTGATGACACAGATGACAACGATGTGCAACAGAGTTGATATTCTTGGGGTCTGTAATACCAAACATGACTTGGAATGGCTGAAACTGCAGTTCACCATTTCTAAATGCAAAATAAACCATTTAGGGGAAACATTTTCCTTTGATAGAGTACAATGTTAGGGTTACAGTGGCAGTACTACAAAGAAAAAAGATTTGAGGTGCTCATTTCAGGGAAAGAAAACAGTGTGACCAGGCAGTACAGAAAGCAAATAGAATTCTAGCGTGTATAAATGTGCAGCACTGCAAAGTATATCAAAATGTATATATGTACATACAGGCCTACCTCGGTTTACGAATTTAATTTGTTCTGCGGGACTTTTCGTATTGTGAAAAATCCATAAACTGAAACACGATTTCCCATAGGGATGCATTGAAAACCAATCAATCTGTTCCAGAGGTCAGAAAAAAGTAAAAAAAAAATCTGTTCAAAACTCTTTATAAAGTGCACTTTAAAGGCACAAAATACTGTACAGGGACATGATTAAAAATTAATTTGTAAATACATTGACAATACAAACCAATTAATCCTTTCTGAAGGTCAGAAAAAAGTTTTATCTGTTCAAAACTCTTTATAAAGTGCACTTTAAAAGCATAGTACTGCACAGGGACATGATTAAAAAAATTTGTAAATGCATTGAAAACCAATTAATTCATTCGTCTTGCAAAAACAAATTGGTAAACCGAGCCATTATTTTCAATGGATTTTTATTTGTAAACCAAAAATTACGTTAAGCGAGGTATGCCTGTATATTTTATTTCAGTGCAGCACATTTATACATATTCCTACACCTTTAGGTGATTCAGGGTGCACGCAGCTATTGTTAGGAATGCATAGGGGCTGTTGCATATTTGTTTTCTTTATCACAAAACAACAACAGTCTAGATTGAACCACCAGAGAGACCACCAGAAAGAGGTAGGAGGATCAGAATAGCAAAAATAATGCTTTTAAAGCGATCACATGAAATCTGATCGTTAGTACACAGCAATCGTCCGAAAAAAATAGAAGGGACGAGCACAAAATTTTTTATTATACGATACTGGATCGTACAATTTCATTTAACCAGTATAGTAGTCATCCGGAAATACAATACAAATACATTACATTCTTCAGAACTTTTAATCCGTCATTAAAGAATTTTGCTAACTTTAATAACCTCTTCACTTTTGATATAAGACTAGAATGTAGAGAAAAAAACAATTCCGTCCGTCCAATACTCTAAATGTGTATACTAAATCTTTAGTTAGACCTCATTTAAAATACTGAGTCCTGTCCTTGAAACCCCCAATATAAAAAGATTTTGATAAGGTAGAATGGGTCCAGGGATGGTAAAAGGAAAATAGGCCGTTCACTTTGCAAGAGGATTTCCCACAGATTAGTAAATGCGGGGAAAATTCACTTCGCCTAATCTTGTGCAAGGAACATTGAAAAAAAAAAAAACAGTATTTTTGCTTGCACGATTGAATCATGGAAGTGAGCAGAGCTTCACCACATTCACTGAGGGGAAAATTTCCTATACGCCTTTAGTAAATCAACCCCTTTATGTACAATTTTGAGAAGAGGAGGAAATGGGGGACACTATTAAACCTTTAAAGCGGTAGTAAACTTGTTCATTGAAAAAAAAAAAATTTCCCCTGCAAGGCAACGTCATAATGTGCTAGTATGCATTAAATACTAGCACATTATGTGAAAGTTACCTTACAATGAAGCCCTCCAGTGGCGCGATGTCACCGCTGACAGGGCTTCCATCTTCACCCAGTCCTTCTTCCGGGTTCAGGGGCTTCGGCGGCTTGAATGGCTGAGCCACGATGACGTCTCTCCCGCACATGCACGTGGGAGTTATTGTTTGCGGCACACAAATCTGAAGGAATGGCACGGGTATGTTGTTCCTGCTACTACACAAGTAAATATCTCCTAAGCATGAGATATTTACAGTACCTACAGGTAAGCTTTATTATAGGCTTACCTGTAGCTACAAGTACACAAACAGGCTTTACTACCAATTTAAATACAGTAAGGATTTAAATAAGTTTCAGGAGGGAAGAATTTTCTATGTGAAGCTAAGAATATGGGGCCATGACCTGAAACTAGCAGGAGGAAGGTTCAAAACTAGCCTTAGAAAGTATTGTTTTACAGAAACAGTAATTCATGCTTGAAACAGACTTTCAGCAGAAGTCAGTCAACAGTGAGTGAATTTTACCATGTTTGGGACAAACAATTTTATTCCCAGGCAAAGAAGTTTAAAGAAAAACAACCCCGCTTACCCCAAAGAAGAAAAAACGTGGAAAACACAACTTTCTCTGCCATCAATATATTTCTTTGCTGCTTTAGTAAGTAGTCGTATATAAATATTGTTGGTTTCAAGATTAATGTAAATCTAAAGCCTAACATTTTTTTCAGAAGGCAATGGTTAAAAAAAGAGGGGGATTGAGGGGCTAGCAGTTTTTGTGGCCCCCTAGAACTGCATGTGTACTAGGAGCAGGTGCAGCATTTGAAAAAGAAAGAGCACTATTATGTTCTATTCAGTATGTATGGAATTGCAAAGGGGGCTTTGAAAAATGTTGCTGAAGATAAACTTGCACTTTAAATTTACTAAATTCCTATTTACAGATGAAATCTTACAGAACTGCAGGACAAAACAAAGATATTTTGCAATGAAACTGGTGCAGAGTATTATTTGCATTAACAAGCTGATAAGAAACAATTAAAAATGAGGAAATAAAGTCCACATCACTGCAATGTTTTATTAAGATTTAAAGGGAGCCTATCCAATATATAGTCTGGCACTAAAGTATCCCAACATCTTAGGTTTCCCCAGGTTTTACTGGAGAGCTTATTTCCTTGTCTAAACAGAGTAAAAGAAAACATCTGTCAGGAGAGGCATGGAAGGAATAGCTACTGTCAGCTGACCAGTACGGGTTGACATTGATGGAATGGTTCACAGGCCTGTACTTAGATTGTCAAAGGAAGTGCAACCAGCTAAAAACAAATAAGCATCATAGCAACAGAAGTAGAGAACAAAAATCGCAAGCATGTCCTCTCATACTACACAATGGACCACATGCCTCATTTATACAGAATACCAATACCCGAAACACTGACTGCTCTCTGAAACTAATGCATGTTTAAGCCCAAATTGTTTTATTTTTCTTTGTATGTTTAATGCTTAACTATAGTCTTGCTCAGTTGTACAGGCTCCACTCCTGTACTTAAATTGCTTACTCTGATTTTCCTGAACACAGAGTTTCTTACAATGTGCATTAGAAGCACAGTGGCTAAACAGTTAGCACTTCTGCCTGGCAGTACTTGGGTCATTGGTTTGAATCCCAGCTATGGCACCTCCTGCCTAGAGTTTGCATGTTCTCCCTGTGCCTGTGTGGGCTTCCTCTGGGTACTCTGCATTCCTCCCACACTCCAAAAACATGCTGGTAGGTTAATTGGATCCTGTCTAAATTGGCCCTAGTATATGAATGTAAGTTAGGGACCTTAGATTGTACACCCCTTGAGGGTTAGGGACTGATGTAAATGTACAATATATATGTAAAGCACTGCATAAATTGACAGTGCTATACAAGTACCTGAAATAAATAAGCTGTGAACATTTTGAGATAGAGCCTACTCCATGTCCTGTCTGAAGCATGTCTACCATCTAGCCAAGGGAGCTGAATTAAAATTCATGGAGGTTTGATCTGTATTATGTTCTTTTAGCAGAGGTCCATATCATCGGTTTGTGTGATGGCTCAAGTCCTTCACATCACAGCCCCCCTCCTTTATTTCACAATCCCGTTCTTACATCAGTGTTCTCAGTCCCCTTGCATATCACAATCCCCCTTGCACATCAGTTTCCTCTTCACAGAACCCACCTTCACAGCACCTCCGTCCACAATGGTGTCCTCTGCCCCAATGACACGATCATGCTAATGGTTGCTCGGTGAACTGTGCAACTGGTGCCATCCATTTGGTTCACATATACTGGACTGGTTTAAAATGTGCTTTTACTACTCTGCTTGTGAGTGTTTTTTATACTTATTATTGCTGAATAAAGCATTCAGGGAGCACTAGGAGTTGTTTTTCTTTTATATAGATGTGTAAGTGGTGATGAGTATTATGCAGTGGAATTTTTGTTCTGGAAGATCTAAAAATGGAAGACTGAAAAGGTATTTCATCCCTGTGGGGATACAAGCATGATAACCTCATTTCCTTGTAGAGATCATATTATGAAGACGAGCTGGCTGGAGTGACACTGGTGATCGGTCTGCATTTGATGGTAATTATTTAAAGGAGTACACACACCTTGTGAACACACCTGGATTAGGACTTTATTATTTTGTTGTGCGATTGTGATATTTGTGCAGATTGACAATTGTTACTTCATATCTTAGATTCAAACCTCCAGGGCCTAACTACATGACTGCAATTGTGGGTTGCAGAGCAGAACCTGCCAGAAAAAAAATAGCCATTTGGAACAGGTTTCCAGTCTTTTATTAACTGGGTCTTTAAATGCCAGGTTATGCTCAACAGGAATGTTTTTTGACCAGGCCCACAACAGGGATGGCCCACTTCCTAACAAACACCTCCTCAACTGGGTATTGCTCAGCAAAATGCTTGGGAGGGTAAAGGAGGCCCAGTCACCATGCAAAACCGGTTATGGCAGTAAATATACTGCAAATGTTTTGCAGGACTGGGGATTTTTAAGGTGTGCAGAAACAGCTGCAGGCATATCAGAGACAGACTGGAGGAAAAAGTGTACACACTTGTGACTCCTGGTGTTCTGAGTTATAAAATCTGATATGGTCACAGACTTACCAGGGGGCCTCCGTTGTCAGCCATCACTCCTCTACACTGAAACCAGCACTGGGAGCAGATCACGTGGCTGGACTGGAATGCCCTTTAGAATAGACAAGTATACAAAGTTTTCCTTTACAGGCAGGTTAGTATAGGGCTTAGAATGGGGATGGGAGCGGGTTTCAGTATAATTAGTATTTGGACTTCCACTTTAGGTCTCTGTGTTGCCAAGTAGTATCATTCATTACCTGAAACAGTTGCGTCTAGGAAAAGTTGCTTCCCGTTTGCATAGAGTATGAACTACAGTTTGTAAAACTAGGAAAACCCATTACAGTAATGAAGTCTATAAAACACTGTAAACATCTCTTATTGAACACGATTTATAGTGGTAATGATACATTAACTCATATTTATTTTAGCCTTTTTATAAAGGAATTCTTCTGAAATTCCCATTTATGTGTTAAGCTTTTCTTGCCTTTTCTTGGAATGTTTTGTCAAGAAGGATACAGTTCTCCACTCCATCCAGGGCAAAGAAAAAGAAAAACGCCCGCCAAAATTTGTGCAATAGGCTGGACCAGCTCCAGATATCTCACTTCATATTTTCCTAGTCAGTCATCAAAATATTTTTTCCACATGCCAACATGATGAAGCAGCTTTTGTTTATCTTTTATGTCGGCACTAAGATTTGGAAACATAAACAAAAGATGGATGTGTTCTCTATCTGATCTATGGCCATCCCGTCCTACAGATCTCCTCCGTCAAAAGCTCTATATTTTTTTTAATGACATCCTTGTAATTGTGTGGCTGGCAAATAGTGGTCTCTCCTGAAAGGGTTTCCACCCTTATTCTGATCAAAAGACTTTTTTTTTTTTTATAAAGCACTGCTTAGTCTCACTGCCGTGTTCTTTTTATTACAGTGGTTGAAGTTAGTACCCTTAGTTTCCTTGAAAGAAAAATGCACAATAGACTTCTAACCATCCAGCATGAGATCACCAAGAATTTCTGTTATTGATTATCTGATTTTCTAGTATAACCTAGAAAATAATGTGTAGCCAACAACAGGCAAAGAATGAAAGTGAAAGTACATGTGGAATTTGATAGAGGAAACAGAGAGAGATGAGTTTAAGTAGATGCAAACCCTACTTGGATTGCATTACATTTTATATATTATCTTGTGCCACGTTGTCATGTTTCATTTTTTCATAAAGTAATTTTCTCACATTTTTTATGTTGCAGTGCTGCTGGTAACCTCCGGCCACATCCTTTCTACAAGTACATACACAGACTGGTGCAACGGCTGTGTCATTGCTGTGGACTGGCTTCTCAATAGGGACAACAGTTTACAGTGCCTGTGCTATGGGTGTCAGCCCAGCTGCTCATAGTCTTCAGCAAGAGTGCATGTGACAAGGTGACAACACAAATGCACAATCATGTAAAAACAGGACGTGTGTTAACAAGGACATTAATCAATAATGGCAGGATTACTAATATTTTGAAGAAAGCAGCTTTTGAAATGACATTAAAGTGGTTCTTAAGCAGAAGGTTTTTTTACCTTAATGCATTCTATGTATTAGGGTAAAAAAAACGTTCTGTGTGCAGCTACCCCCGCAGCCCCCCTTTATACTTACATGAAACTCATCTTGATCCAGCACTTTGCCAGAGATTAGCAGCTTTCTCCACTCTCTCACCTCACTGGACATGGAGGCTGCAGTGGGGGCCATTGGCTCCTGCAGCTGTCAATCACAGCCTGTGAGGAGGCAGCAGGGACAGGGCTAAACAGCGATCTGTATGTCAATGTACACATAGTGCGCATCTAGGGATTGAGCCCGTACAAGTGCCCAAATAGCTTACTACATGCTATGGAGGCACTCCAAAGGGAGGAGGCTACAGGAGCACCAGCAAGGGCCCCCAGCTGAGGATCGGGGCTGCTCTGTGCAAAACCACTGGACAGAACTGGCAAGTATGAAAAAGATTTTCTTTACAATTACTTTAAAGTGGTTCTAAAGCCTTAAGGTTTTTTACCTTAATGCATAATCTGCATTAAGGTAAAAACATTCAGTGTGCTGCTCCCCCCTATATATATACCTAAGTTTGATCTCGATCCAGCAATGTGCACAAGAGCAGCATCTCTCTTGGCTCTTTCTCTCCTCACTGGACAGAGAGGCAGCAGCAGGAGCCATTGGCTCCCACTGCTGCCAATCATAGCCAGTGAGTAGGGTGCAGGGCTGAGCCATGCTGTGTGTTTATGCACACACAAAGCCTGCTTGGGAGCAAGTGCGCATGAGTGCCAACATAGCAAGCAGCTTGGGTGGGGGGGGGGGGAGGAGACAGGAGCACTCATGGGGGACCTGAGAAGAGGAAGATTTAGGCTGCTCTGTGCAAAAACATGTTTGTTATTTTAATAAAATAAAATGTGAAGCTTTAAGATCACTTTAACTACTGAGCTTGATCCTATTTCTGGCAGCGGCCAGAAATAAGATTGGATAGTATTCTGCAAAAGAATATCTGCAGACCAGGAGCATAGGAGTGTTACCAGTAACACTGCAATCTATCCAAATATAAAGGATCTACAGAACTCTTCCTTAAAATGAATCTACTGTATATCCTCACCTTAACTCTGGGTTCCTGCTCACTGGGCCTAAATTGTCTTCAGAGTGCCTGGGGATTTTGAAATCCTGGTGCTCCATCATATCATTATCAACCACATGGTTTCTTCTTCAATAACTAGCCAGCTTCCTCCTGCCCTTGCACTTTCATTATAGTCAGTAAGGTCATCAATCAATTTTGGCAGCCAATAGAAAGGTACAGGGGTTGTTGAAGGTGGGTCAATTATCAACCAAGAAGTTGTGTGGTGGATAGTGCCATCAAAACATGTGACTGCTTTGGAGATAACCGAGTTTCTGATGATAAACTAAGCTGTCAAGTAAACTTCACAAAAAGGTTCCACCTTACACGAAACAACCCTTTGATAATCAAGATGTTTTCTACCTGGTGTAGGGTCGGCTTCTCAGTTATGCATCAATGTCATTAATTGCTATTTTACACAACTGGTATTGTACTTTCTGATTAATAGATCTGTAAAACTGGAGAAGTACACAGATTGTCAGTCATAGGTAACCATTTTCTTTATTACTTCTGTACACTATATATTTAATTAAGAATAAAAATAATAGTTCTTTTTAATCTAAGGTGTAGACAGTTCTGAAGCTTTACTTACCCAAACGTGTTTCTTCAGCAGGATACGAACATATAAATTTAAAAAATCCAGGCTGGAAATTTTTTTCGGACAACACAAATATAATACTGCTAAATAAATATGACTCACTACATCACCATCAATAGAATATAAATCTTACGTTTTAAGTCAAAAAGTTTCAGGCATCTATTTTGGCATTTATTTCAAGTATGCATTTTAACTTTCTGATGTGTAAACTACTAGGTTTGATTTAGGCTTGCAGCAGCCCGAAGTAAGCTTGGGTAGCATTTTGCAAAAGAATATTTGCAGACCAGGAGCATAGAGGTGTTAACACTGCAATCTTCCAAGGATTAAGGAAAGGATCTGCAGAACTCTCAAAGTGTTACTAAGCCCAGGACTCTGCATTTACTATATCTGGTCTCCCACAGTACACATAACATGGAAATGCAATTATTTTAATAAATATAAACTGCTAAATACCTTTTCTCATTAACAGTATATAGCAGTCTTGTGACGTCTATCAGTGTCTAGCCGAGCACTGGTTAAAGCTTGTAGGAGTTATCATTCTCCTCTGACTGTCCTATGAGGCTGCATGACCTCTGACCCTCTGTCTGGAGAATGCTGATTGGCCCTGTGCCAATCACATACATCCTCCCAAAAAAAAAACCCTCTAGCAATACACACAAAACTGAGTATGTGCAGAGTGCCTCCTAGGGCTCTGTACTTTCAGCAGATGAATTGGGGACCGTGGAAGAAGGGGAGTAAGACAGGATCAAACAGCCTTTTTACACAATGTGAGGATTAGCCCCTTCGGTTTCACAGTGAGTATAACAAGCATGCTTTACTGCATATACTGTACAGACTAATTTTACTGTTGTGGGTTTAGTAACACTTTAAAATGAACCTACTGTATATACTCACCTAAACTCTGGGATCATGCTTACTGGCTTAGTTTGTCTTCACCATGCCTGGGGATTTCTGAAAGTATGGTGTTTCCATCATGCAAATATATATATATATATATATATATATATATATATATAAATAAATAAATCTCCTAGATTGCAAGCTCGAAAGAGCAGGGCCCTCAAAAACCCCTCGTGTATTGTTTCGTTACTGTACTGTCTCATGTTCTTTCCCCCACTATAATGTACAGCACTGAGCAAACCTTCTGGCGCTATATAAATACTGTATAATAATAATAATAATCTAGGCTGGAAAAATTTTTCAGAAGATGAAGACACATGTAATACAGGAAAATAAAAATGCGCCTCACTACATCATCATCAATGGAGTATAAATCTTCAAATTTAAGTCAAAAGGTTTTAGGCATCTATTTTGGTGTTTATTTCAAGTATGTATTTTAACTTTCTGATATGTGTAGTGTAAATTATACATTCTGCATTGCACATCTTAGAGACACAATGAAATAAAAAAATGATGAGGTCTAACAAAGTGTTCTATAAAACACATACAACCACATTTATTATACATTTGTAGCAATTGTTTTAAAAAATGCTCTTAAATTTCAGTGTGTAAACTATTTTCCTTAGCAGGATGATAATTTTTGCTGGAAATGCAAATATGAATAATAAGACATCTACATCATGAAAATGAACAAGCAAAACGTTAGAGTAGCTACAAAGTTTTAAAAAATTAACTATGTCATTTAATGGTAAAAGAAGAGTTCATGTTATGGAGTTATGGAGAGATGGCAGAGGGTTGACTTATTAACAGGTTTTTTTTTTATCCCTTCAAGTTCAAAGTTGACATCTTTACACCAGAGTTCATAGCTTCACCCATCTGCCATAGTCATTACAAGGAAGCCTCAATTCCCTATGTGATTTCCTATTTATTTCATTTTATGTGGAATGTAGTAGAAGGAATGGTGTGCACAGATCTGGGAAATCCAGTAATTTGCAAGAGATTCAGGAAGCCAATTACTGATTTAATCACAAGTATCCATGCAGAACACAAGCACCAGCCCTGGCTGGACTTAAAGGTACTGGATGAAGGTCCTGCACTAGGCTTTCACTGAAACGTCTCTCATATAGCATTTACCTGACGACTGAAGAGGTGAAGCCTTGATACCATAGATCCTTAAAATGAATTCATAGACTGTAGCGATCTTGGCAAGTGGAAACTGCAACCTGATCTCAACACCTAAACCTCAGAGAAAGGGTGACATTTGCAGACTTGCACTGCATTTTCCCAACATTAAGACTCTAGTTATGAATGGAAGCGGCATTAAAACAATAAGTAACAAAAAGAAGCTTAAAATTTTAAAAATGCTTTAAGAATTGTAGTGTATTTCTATGCAACCCTCAGGGGCTTATTGGGCCAACAATAGTCAGCTGACAAAACAAACAAACAATCTAACTGACAGACTTCATAATCATTACCTGGCACAGCTGAAACTGGTAGGATGGGGTGATAATCATCTAATGTCTATGGGTAAAATTACTATATTACCACACACCTTCTGCATTTTTTATGTTTACAAAATGTTTCTCTTCATAGATCTTTTAAATAGGCTATGGTACCTTGTATTTACAAAGGTCCTTAAAACTACTTTTTAAGATATTATTGGAGAAATGAAAAAAGGACCAGCATAACATTCCATTATTGTGAATGCATAAAACTAAATATTGTACATTCAGGACAGCACATATTTTGCCAGAAGTAAAGAAAGAAAAAAAATCCAGATTTTTATTTTTTAATTCCCATTTGCCCAACACTTAAAAGTAAAGAAGAAAAAAAACAAGTATGCCTTCCTATGGTCTGTCTACATTCAGTTTGAGGTTCTTAAAATGCTACATGATGAATGCCAGCATTGCTGAACCAAATACATCCTTTCGTTTCACCAAGTCACCTCAGTCATACGTATATTTCGTAAAAAAATACAGAAAACCTTGGATACCAGTATCAATGTAACACATTTAAAAAACGTAATTCTCTGCATCTATTGCTCTAAGATACAGCAGTCGTGTACAGGGATGGGTATGCTGCAGAGGCTTCTGAACACTCTTTTTTTAATTTAGATTTTCTAGTGTGTGGTCTGAGCCTTGGCCTCATGCCAACCTGGCTGTCTGCTGCTTCATAAAACAAAATATTGTATGACATTTTTGAAACATCAAAATGTGCTATCAAGATTGTCACTGTTAGAATGAAGGACATGGTGAACTGCTGGTCTGTGCAATCGTAGAAATCACTTGTACGCTCCATGATTCAGACCAACTGCACTTTCACTGGATATCACACATGGAACTCCGAGGAGGGTTGACCATTCTGGTGACTGGCTCTTGACTGTAGTTTACAATGTCGGCCTTCACAACTCTCTGCAATCACAGACAAGAAGGACATTAGGGTGTTTTTAAGTCAAAATGTGATTAAGACTAACATGATAATGTAGCATAAAGGTTTAAAAACAGCCAACACATTTTTTTTTTACTCTCCTGAGAGCTCCACACCTGGGCATACTCACTATGCAAATAAACCACAGCTCTATCTTTTGTGTAGGGAGACTAAACCTTATTTTTTGAATAATATCCAGTGTAGTGTGAGGTACTGAGAAAAGCTGTCTCCTCTAAGAATGCCTGTGAACTCAGCAGCAGTAATTCACCACTGCCTAATAAACAGGCACCTCTGTGTTTCACTGATTTACTGTTACATAGATAGTCTGGCTGAAAAAAGACCATCCAGTTCAACCATAAAATAAAAAAAAATATATAAAAAGTTATAATCCTACATCCACAGTTGATCCAAAGGAAGCAGCAAAGCATGATCCAATTTGCTCCTGCAGGGGAAAAAATTCCTTCTGGATTCTCCGAGAGGCAATTGGATATTCCCTGGATCAACTTTACCTATAAATGTTAGTATCCAGTTATATTCTGTGTATCTAAGAAAGAATCCAGGCCTTTTTTAAAGCGATCCACTGAGCTGGCCAGAACCAACTCTTGAGGGAGTCTATTCCACATTTTCACAGTTCTTACTGTGAAGAAACCTTTCTTTGGAGATTAAATTTCTTTTCCTCCAGATGTAAAGAGTGCCCCCTTGTCCTCCAGATGAGGTCTTACCAATGATTTGTACAGGGGTAAAATGAGATCTCTCTCTCTTTGGAGTCTATACCTCTTTTAATACAACAGAGGATTTTGTTTGCTTTAGAAACCGCAGCTTGGCATTGCATGCCATCATTAAGCTTGTGATCTACTTGAACTCCCAGATTCCCCCAGTTGTACCCCCCCCCCAATATGTATGATGCATGCATATTCTTAGACCCCAAGTGCATAACCTTACATTTATCAAGATTAAACCTCATTTGAACCATAGTTGCCCAATTAAACAGTGCATTGAGGTTAGCTTATCAGTTGGAGACATCCTGTAAGGACGTTATTCCACTGCACAGCTTGGTGTCATCTGCAAAGACTGAAATGGTATTTATAATCCCAGACCCTATATCATTTATAAATACATTAAAAAGTAAGGGTCCCAACACTGAACCTTGGGGTACACCACTGACAACCCTAGACCATTCAGAGTATGAATCATTAACCACTACTCTCTGAATACGATCTTTTATCCAGTTTTCATACCATTTACATGCGGGTATTTACAAGCCTGTAGACTGTGCCTTACACATTAGTCGTGTGTGGGGAACTGTGTCAAACACTTTTGCAAAATTTAATGAATCCATGCTGTCTGTTGCTTCAAATATTTTTTTCCAGCCAGAACTCATCTATGTGGTCTTTTATTAAACCCTCCAGTATCCTCCCAACTATAGAAGTTAAACTAACAGGTCTATAATTACTTGGTAAAGATTTTGACCCTTTTTTAAATATTGGCACCACATTGGCCTTACTCCAATCCAGTGGTACTATGCCAGTCATTAAAGAGTCCCTAAAAATTAGAAACAATGGTTGAAATGACAGAGCTCAATTCTATAAGGACCCATCTGGTCCAGATGCTTTATTCATCTTTATTCTGTCTAAATATTTTTGGATCATATCAAATTGTGAGCCAATGTGAATAATGTGGAGCTATGTCAATACCATGCCCATTATGGACAAGAGCTCCCCCATGCTCCTTTGTATACACAGAGCTGAAGAAGGTATTTAATAAATTTGCCTTCTCTTTGTCCCCAGTCACCCATTCTGGATTATTTTTTAAAGGGCCTACATGCTCGGACCTGGCCTTTTTACTATTAATATATTTGAAGAATTTCTTTGGGGTTGGTCCTGCTATCTTTTGCAATCTGTTGTTTGTTTTCAAATTTTTGTGGCCGTTATTTCCTTTTCACATATTCTGTTATATTCTTTGTAATGTTTAAACGATGAGAACGTTCCTTCATTTTTATAATTAATAAAAGCTCTTTTCTTATTATCTATAGCTTTTTTAACTTTGGCCGTAAGCCACATAGGTTTGATTTTTAGCCTTTTAAACGTGTTGCCCATGGGAATATATTTTGCAGTGTGTTCACATACAGTCTTTTTGAAGAACTCCCATGTCTGTGTTGCGTTTATTGATGCTATTATTCCCTCCCAGTCTAAGTCTTGGAGAGCAGCTCTCAGCCTTGGAAAATTAGCTCTCTTAAAATTAAGCATTATTATTTTTCCCGTATGTGCTCGCTGTTTACAGCTAACAATAAATGAAATCATGTACTGTTACGGTAATTTCGCCATGTCACAGTATTAGGACACCTTCTCTACAGTTTCAAGAGTCTGTGGATGGCTTCACTCCTCAAAAGGAGAAGTGACCTACACCACTTCATAAACAGGCACTCAGAGGAGAGTAATCTCCTCTGAGAATGCCTAAGAACTCAGCAGCAATTTACCACTGCTTCATAAACGGACACCTTACTGTCTGGTGAGACTGTTCTCACTATGACAGTGATAGCAAATCTCTGCAAAGGAGCCCTTGATATCAATGAAAACCCAACAAGGGTTCCAACCCTTCCCAAATTTTCCAAAGCTAAAAAGAGAGATTTAATTGGATATATGCTTTGATATGCTAGTGGAGAAATTATAAGGAAAATAAAGTATTTTAACCATGGGACATGTCTAAAGGGTCAGTTTAAAGACTTACAAAGAAAAGGGATAGTAAATGGGGTAAAGTTAAAGTGTATGTCAAGGCAAAATAAAATAAAATCATCTGCAGTACATTTCAGCAACACATGCATGTTCCCCCCTGTTAAATCCCTTTAAAGACCCTACAAATACAGAACACACCTGTTGATCTATTCTTCAATCCATACAACATAAAGGCTAATCGTTCTGTTGACCCAAGATAAGAACCAGGTGGGCTAATGCCTCTCCTTGAGCTAATAGTGGCCACAGGGCAGCTCTGAATTTCTGATATAATTAACAGGTATTATTTTTCACTTATTGAACAGTTATAAGAAATGCTTTCAATAGTATCTTTAGCAGACCAAAAGGGAATAAATAAGAGAAGTTCATTGTTAGGGTTTACATAAATGTTAAAGCCCAACTCTGGAAAAATGTAATATCCCTTGCAGTTGGCCTGCACCGACACTGCAAGGGTTAATTGTTCATTTTGTCTAGGAGAGCACTGTTACTTTCCTGAATCTCTGCTCCCACGGCAGATGGCGGTCCAGCAGTGGACTGTTCCCTGCCATCATCACATCCAATGCAGGGCTAAGGACCCTGCTTTGGTCTTGATTAAGTCATAATCCTTGAAAGAGCATGGGGGAAAAGACACTGCAGGGATCAGTCTAACAGCAGGTAGGAATGGAGGATGGAGTAAGTAATTCTTCTTCTTTTGTTCCCCTAGACCTAAAGGAGAAATTAACCCTGGCAGTGAGGGATATTTGTTAGTTGTCTACAGTTGAGCTTTAAGAATATCGAAGATGTTAGTAAGTCTAAGACAAAGAACAGGGAACCTATAGGAAAATTTGAGGATCAGTCCAGCCTGATCACAAAACCTGCTGTAATGAGGCCCACAGCAGAATTGCTCTATATGAAAGGTGCTAGATTACTTTTAGATCAAGTGCCCAGAATTTCTAGAAAAAAAAACGTGTTTTAGCTTCTATCTCTAATGTTAGCAGGGAAGCACTAGGTGTATCTACCATATTTAATACCTCCATTTACTGCAATGAGCAGATTTTACTCTGAGAGTTTGCAGAGTTCAATAGTGCATTGTCTTCTGGATAGTTCACTATTTCTGCCTTTACAATACGCTGCCAAGTCGATGTCAGCATTACAATCGAAAGTGAAAGGAATGATCATGCAGAGGAAGGAATGAAAAAAGAAAGATGAAAACAAAAGTCAGTAGAAAAAACAGATGGGTAAGAAATATATGACAAGAGAATATGAAAGATGGATGAGACAATAACAGAACATGAAAAACATGCAATAAAAAAACATGCAGAAATATAAGCACTTATCACGGCCAATTTTCTATGTAGTTAGTCCTTACTTATATTATATTGCCCTATGCTATGCCATAAAGGATGTTCCCTTTTCTAAGGCTACAGTTATTACTCTAGGTTAGGCCCCTTTCTTATTAAGGGTCCAATTAGGTCCACCTGTCAGTTTTTCAGGCAGATTCGATCGGATAGTCCAGTTCACCCTTATGGACTGGCAGATATAAACAGACTTGTGTCCGTTTACACCCGCCTACCTCCAATTCGATCCGTTAAAAAAAGGTAAAAAGATGAAAGGGATCTGTTCTGCTCTGTCTAGGCGGATAGAAGGGAAGTCGGGTGTAAATGGACAGTGGAGTCTGTTTATATCCAGTCGCCCACTGAGCAGATCGATCGCTGTATGTTTCCACTCTGCATAAACGAGCCTATCATCCACCCGGGTCTACACTGATCAGCACGGGATCAGGGGATCAGTGGACTGATCAAAACAAAGCCTGCCCCATGTGAAGAGGACCTTACTAGATAAACTGTTCTGTTTTTAAGCAGAAAGGAAACATGGACTTGTCAATGGCAGAATAAAACTGGGTGCCAGCTGCGCTTTTATTTGTAACTTCTAGGACCGGTCAAGCCCTGCTCTATAAAGTTTCTACTCTGATGCTACTTGCACACTCAGTCCTTCCACAAAGGCAAATATGTTATTGAATAATCAGCCCTGTCTAATATCTGCAGCCATGACTGTGACTCCTACTGTGAGTTTGATTTGAAATTGTGTGGGCTATTATGGGAAATTAAAGAGTCTCTTCAGCCAAAACTGATATTTTACTTTAGATCGTAAGCTCCTTAAGGGCAGGTACTAATATGAATGTACAGTATGTAAATGTGTATTAAAATACTTGTGATTCTCTGTTCACAATGAATAAGACTCTTGTCTATAATAGCTATTTTGGATATATTTCTCAGTCACGCAACCGGTCCAGGCTCAGGAAAGATCCCAACTTTAAAGTTAGGATCCACCCAGATGCCTGGACTGGCAGCTGACTCAGCCTCTTACTGAACTGCTGAAAGCCTGAGCCAGCCACTCCCTCCACAGCCTGGCGCTCCAGTGTGCACTGGAAGGTCACAGCAGAGAGCTGGCGACTAACAGTCACAGGCTCACTGAAGACTAAGACCTGAGCGATCAGTGGTCTTTGATCACTCAGTTCTCTATCTTAGATCCAGCGCTGGACAGATGTTGCATGGATTGATGCTGCATCCATCACTAGGTGAATATGAATTTTTTTTTTTTTTTTTAATCCTGAACTTCTCTTTTAATAGAAAGAGGTAAAAGTATTAAACATAGCACAGTAAAAAATAACCTGATCAACTGTTCAGTAAACAGACACTATACATATGGACTAAAGAGAACATTTGTCTGGAATGACTAAATCTTTCATACAAACAAGGGAATGATGTAGAGAGGTTTAGGTTATCTACAAACAATTGCAGTTCATTTGTAGAGGGCCAGGGTGAAGTACTGTTATCTATCATGACAAGATATCAAGTCTTCAGCTAGTTTAAGAAAATCATCAAGTAATTAACTGCACTCAACATGTTCACTTAAACACTACAACATATAAACATTTCAGATGTCAATTAACTTTTTAGGATTTAAATGTATGCTTGAAAAACACAAGCTGTAATTACTTGCATAATGTATGAAATCAAATTAAGTCAGTTAACAGTTTATAAGATACGTAACTGTTTTCAAACATTTCTGCAACTAACTGAGAATAACGTCAGACTGCAGAAAACATGTTGTCATTTAAATGAAAAAAGTCATTTTATGTGCATTTAAATATTGAAATCATGAAGTTTACTGATAAGACGTATTCTTTATTCAAATTTCCCTCTGAGTGATCTGTGCACATTGCAAGGATTTTACTAAACATGGTTTCAGATTCCCACCTTTTGTTATTCTGAAAAAATAGCTGTTTGTTTGTCTGTGTCCATGTGCAAAACATGGGAGTGATTTTATAATTATCAATCAGCTGTTGCACCTCCAGGGTTCTAATGAGGAAAGTGGCAGGGTCTGCATCCCTTTAGACGTGATTTCCCTTTGGAAGTAAGTATCTCACCAGAAATGAGAAGATGCCCAAAATCTGACTTACATCTTACTTCAGACTTCTGGGAAAATCAGTTAGCCAATCACATAAGCAGGAAATAATATTGTTGGGGGCATTCCGTACACCATCTGTGTACAGAATGCCTATATGTTGCCATATTGTATTGCATTTTACAGAATAAAACAGTGCTGCAGATTGAAAAAGGAAAGGTAAACATTAATGACATTCAATTACATATGACTTGTGCAGTAATTTTATATGCTCTTTTTTTTTGCTATTTTTTCCCACAAAAGTGGAGTTATCCTTTAAAGTAGAACTAGCAAGATAAAAATAAAAAGTGAAAGTATAAATAACAAAACCAGCTTTTGCTAAAATATGAATCTTCTATCCAGAAATTTCCCTAAAATTCCTTTTTGTGCCACTAAGTGTCCTCATTCTGATGACCAGCATCAATCAACCCATTTCCTCTGAACCCAGGTCATTTTGGACCTGCCCCAGCCTTTGACTAAACAGTGAAAGGAGAAAAAGCACAATGATGAGCTCATCTCTAAATCACTCTGCGTTCTATTCCAATCAGCATTCTTCTTGACAGCACATAATTGGCTTCTTGCACTGCTTCTTCCTATCACACTGCAGTTCTGTAGCAAAATAAATTTAATTAACTAATAACAATCACAGAGCTACATTTTGTGTTACATCTGCCCAGAGTTCAGCATTAATGAACTATATTTTAGTATATTCTGTAAATGTGTTCTATATAATTTGTATACTACCCATAGTGGATAGACTGCATGGATGTGTACAAAGTAAACTGATTGAACTGAGAAGGTGAGTGGTTGGAGTGTGTAACATAAAGCTAACCTAATTACCTACTTTTGTAGTAACTAGGTAAGTGACTACCAGTGGTATTTTTCTAAATGCTTGTTTAAACACTAAAAATGTTTTTCCTAATGTATCCTTACCTGGGATTGTTCAATCTCTGCCTTGTTTAATTTGATTCCAAGGATCTCTGCAGCGACTCTCTGAAAACACAGGAAAACCTACAAAGGAAAAAAATGAGAGTTTAAATGATTAAAAGCAGACATCCTCCAGTTACTTTCAAATAAATCAAGTCTTTCCTGAATTGTAAACACTGACGATATGTAAACGTAGAATTTATACTCAACAGTCCTTAAAATAACTTTAGCTTTGAAATTGGTGTCTTTTTAATACAGAAAAGTGTTGTGTTTAGCCATTGAATTCCAATACATATACCAGATTTGTTTCATGGAACGTACATTTGTCTTTTTGTTTTACAGTGAATATGGCAAACCTCACTAGCTTAAAACATTAGGAATTAAACAATGGAGAGTAATGAAAGGATCTGCATCCATGCACTAAGTACTACTAGAGACCTGGAAAAGCCTCATTTAAATACCGCAGACTAACCTGTCATGCTGACCATTTCACCTGCAGCACTCTCACACACAATGAAGGCAAAGAAATGGCCTCTTGACTTTTTACTATGCATAACTGCAAGTAAGCAAGCTGGGCAGGACTTCTGGGTCTCCAGGTAGCCCCCCTGTATACTATGTATAGGACTAAACATAAGAGTTCAACTATACCCTCCCCCACTAAACAATCCAATGCAACTCAGTAGAAAGATTCCCATGGATTGGATAGTCAGAGGCCTCTGTATTGCATTTTAGTTATCTGGTGGTCATCGTGGTCCTCTGGCTTCAATATTTTCTTAGTCACTGACCTGAGATAGCAATCAGTTTCCCCAAATACACTTATTAGCCACTTCATATCCATGAACTTAGATCTTTGGCATTGCATTTCAGTTGAAAATGGTGGACTGCCTGGAGGTGGTGGTCTGGTCAGGACTCATTACCGAGGTAAGTGATAACAGAGTTGCAACAGGTAATCGCTGCCAAGATTTCAACCAGGGTGGGTTCAGGATCAGCATTGCCTGATTGTTCATAAGGTGCCATATCAGAGGAATTGACACAAGTACTCACGGTACGCCATTCTGCTGAACCACTTGCCTCATCCTCCAGGAAGGCACTGTCTGCTCCCTCTGTGTCACACACCCACAGTTCATCTGTGCCTACGAGTAGGCTTGGAAGGAGTCTTGGAGAAGAATTTCTGGGCCGCCTCCTTGTACTTCTCCTTTGCTGGCCAGTTGTGGAATCCGCTATCTTGGGTCCCCATGTCAGCACCGCTTAGAAATAGCCAGGAACGAGAAGTAGGATTGGGTGATTGCCACTAGTGTTAGTGACTTGATGGGGTGTAGATTACCCAAAGAGAAGGCTGACTGCAAATCTGACTACATGTATTGCTTGGCCACACCCCCACTTTTTAGCCAAAACTGCCATTTTCTCATCATGTTAGCTGGGCAAACAGTGTCCTGGTAAGAGGAGAGATGATCTCTAGCTTCAGCTGCCACTATCTACACAAGAATGGTATGAAGGTCCTGCCATTGTAATGCATAATTATGCAGACATTTGCGCTCCAAAACGTCAATCACAGACCTGACCAAAACCAACTTTCCAACTTCCAGTTGGACATTCGAGTATGTTCTAAATAGCATTATTTTATAATACTTTGCTGTAAGAAGAAACCAAATGGTGGTAAGTTCTCATCAGCCAGAGATCTTATCTATTCACTAAAGAGAAGAGTGAAAATTTTGATTTTTCTTCTAGGCAACTGAAAAGGGAGATTTGCAAGCTCCCGTCAAAATTGACAGCTATTCTGACCCTTCAAACAGCTGTTTCATTCCACGGGGACTTCAGGTAAGGTATTTAATCTATCGCCATGTGTAAGTGAAAACCTGTCAGCATCTCAACCATTGAGATACAATCATGTTGTATGAGCTTTGATACATAGATGGCCATAGATGGATTAAAATTTCTGAATTTCAATCCATTTATGGCTGTTCTAATGATCGACATCTCCTACACTGGCTTGTTGGAAAATGTTCCTTGTATCAGCCTGCAACATTGATCAGGGTATTCTGACAGTGGAGGAGTCCCTGCTGTCAGAATACAATTGCACAGTGGGGAGGATTACTCTACCAACCTCCCTTGAGTGGATGAGGGACCCTATTCAGTTTTTGTCGATGAGCCCTTCGGCTGATCAAGAAAAAACGGATTCCTCTATTGCCAGCCTTACTTACTAGGGTGGGGGTTGCATACCATTATGTGATTAAGGAGTTCTAAAAATTAAGTTCACTAATTAGGCAGATTAGGAAGCCATTAAGTAAATAGAGTAGTGCTAGTAAAATATGGTCAGCTCCAAAAGATGGATCCTGCCCAATTCCAGTTATGTGACCTTCAGATGTAGCATCAATGCACTGCAGTGCTGACATCAGCACTGAAAATAAAGATTCCAAAGACATCAGCACCCACAATGGAGAGATGTTCTCTCATCTAACAAACCTACTTCCTATGAATCAGAAAGACATCAGACCTGCTTTATAGCTTGTATAGCCAAGTTTCTCCTGACTATCATTTACTCTACATCCATAATGCCTTTTTTATTAAAGTACACCTCATTCTAGAGTGTCGGCCTGCCTTCATTTTCACCAGGTTTGATAACTTCTACATTCCAGCCCAAACCTTAGCAGAACACTCCAGCCCTCCTTCAGTTGCAAACAAGACTTAACTCTAGGATGCACCAGCAGTCAGTTGGACTGCTCAGCTGAACTACCTCCCAAGTCAGGTTCCACTTCCAGTCTCAGAATGGCAAAGCCATAGAGGAGATATAATATGCTCTAGTAGAGCTGGCAAGCGGCACAAATGTGAAAATACACCATGTTCTTTTAAGCAAAAATTCACTCTTAACACAAAAAAGCAAAGCAAACATACAACATTGTTTTACGACTTACAGAATCTCCAGTCTTTGCCGAGACAAAAAAGCTTCCGAGACCATTTTCTTGGCAAAACCTCTGGTGTTTATCCGCTTTCACCGTTCGCATGTGTTCCAAGTCAACTACAAAATAAATACTCAGAATAAACACAAGAAGGTTTACACACACATAGTCTACATATATACATATATAATGGGAGATTTAAAGCAACAAATGTTGTCAATCCATAATGCATTATGCTACATCTCAATATTTTGATGAGTGGCCAATGCAGGAAATTAAGAAGCAGCCTGCACAGTATTTTACATTAACATTATACTTTTCCTCCCTGGCTGTCCACCCGCAGGTTTATACATCTGTAAGATACATCTGAGGCACAACTTCAGGGTCTTTGATCTCAAAATAGTTAAACATGAATGTATAGTTGGACAGAAATACATTTCTATATGAAATGTCATACACTTTTGCTTAGTTTTTTATTTTTAAATCACAATACTTAAAGTAATTTATTAATACATTATGCTAGTTACGAGTGCAACAGCGGGTTATCAGAGTAGCGCTGATACATTAAGAATGGGGCCCCATTTGTCTGTGCAGCTTTTTAAAAATTTTTTGTAAAAGGCTTAGTGGCCGGACGTCTTCCAGCCCACTTACATATGATCAGTTGCTAAGCCCAACTTAACAATGTGTATGTACTGCCAGATCATTACAGTACTAAGGGCTAAGTGCCAAATATGTAAAGGCTTAAAGTAAACCTGTCACAAACCCAGGGAATTCAAAAAGAGCATATAAAATGCTTAAGCAGAGGTCACCTTCAGTGAAAATGGCAGATAAAATCACTCAATAGAACCAGAGACAGGCAGTAGAATGTATATTGAAATCTCAGCTTTTACTGTAAAGGCTATTCTTGTTCCTATCCCCTCCCACATTCAAAATCTACGGCTTCATTAGCTCTTCCAAATTATTAAATACCAATCAGTATGCTTGGTATGTCAGCAGGGGGGAAGTGGGGAGGGCTAAGCACAATGTTTTCTGCAAAAGTTAAAAGTTGCATATAAAACTGTTGTTGTCTGCATCTTTGATAGTTTAGAAACATGCTCTTTTTTAATTGAAGGAAACCCCTGCTTATGCAGTAATTCCATCTTTTGCGCAGTTTGAGCTACCTACGTTTAAGACAGGTTCAATGTAAACTCAACTCCAGGCAGGTTAAAAAATACAACTTAATCTAATAATGTGTAGAAGAAAAATCAGCAGTCTAGGTGCAGGTCAATGTTATCTAAAGTGCTTCTACCTTCCTGCATAAGCCCTGGTTCGCACCAGTTCTCTTTTGAAGTCGCACTACTTCAGCGTGATTTCAAAGTCCACAATCAGTGTGATTTTAATGTGCAATTTCATTGCAGCTTGTGACTTCATTAAACAGATGTCAATACAAAATCACAATGAAATCGAACAAAAATAGTGCAGGACTCAAGTCACAGCAATTTGAACAGTTCCATTGCCTCAAATTGGATGTGACTTTGAACTGTCATGTCACATGACACATTGCACTGGTGTGAACCAGGGCTTAATGTAAAAAACATTTACTAGCTGTTCACCCCTTTCCCCACCTCCTCTTCCTAAATACTTACTTGAGTCCTGTATTGATCTAGTGCTGTGCCCCTCTGCAGCAGTGATGCTCTCTTTCTGCTCTCACAGGCACAAAGGCAGTAGCGGGAGCCATTGGCTCCTACTGCTGTCAAACAATTCCTGTGAGCAGAGAGTGGGGGCGGAGCTGAGGTGCACTGTGTGTGTCTATAGAAGCATACAGCCCATCTTGGAAGTTGGCTCTAAATTCTAAATGCTTGTTGTGCCGTATTTCTTTTGCTATATTAAAAATACACAGCTGTAGATTTCTCTCTAGTGATTGTCTGTATATCACATACAGAAAATGATCACCTTTGCTGAAAGACTGCTATGATAACATTATAGTCACCCTAAGGGACATTTTAATTACTCAGAAATGAATGGCAGACTCACGATGAAAGAAACTGCAAAACAGAACTGTTATTACAATAGCGACATTCACATTCATCCTGTGGCCCGCTTGATTATTTAAAATTTCAACAACCATCCATTATTGACATTTCGCTATGGAGACCTAGGACATACAACGTATCAAAAATAAATACATGATTAAAAAAAAATATATATATATATATAATTTTTTTTTTCTTCTCAGCAGTGTTCCAGGTTTCAAAAACTACAGTGTGAAGGCCTACTTAACCAAACATACAGTCTATAGATTAGTTAGGTAGGTCCCCACAATACACAATTGTTTTACAATCTTTATGCAATTGCTTTTTAGATTTACCATCACATTATAAAATGTTGCCAGCTTAAGACACATAGAAGATTCAACTATCCGGAACGTACAACAAAAAATAAAATATGTGTTTTAGCTGAATTGGCTCTTTATTAAAGGTATAGCATAATGTCTTTGAAAACATTTCTATATCATGTTTAGGACTAAAAACAGTTTTTAATTAAAATTTTAAAAAAGTCATAAAAAGTAAAAAATAAATATTGCATATAAAAACTTTATATTATTAAATTGCAGTCACAAGATGACATACTAAAGGCCATCATACAACTCTTTGCCAATATGACTTGGAAGGGAATGATGTTATTATCCTATTTTGTGAATATACCTAAAAGCAGGAAATCAAATTATCAACACACTGCTAAACAAATTCAAGAAGAAGCATATACCATTCCCCCTCTCCTATCAGCTACAGATGCATACAGGTTTTGAGATAGACAGAAGAATATGACAACCAAGCAGGCTGTGCCAGGCTATCTATCAGAAAGCCCTCCATTCTCCACAATTGAAGTGTCAAGAAAGCATCCTGTATGAAACCTAGCATCAGATATATATTTTCATGTTAAGTGCATGCATGCTAAGTATTGTGAAAATTTAACACTTGCAAATATACATTACCTCTCACAGCATTAGTATAGCAGGACTCTTCATGACAATGGACTAAGCTTTGTTTAGGCATCAACCAGGGTTAGCATCTACTTCCTTAATGGAGAAACCGTTTCAGAGGTGATACAACCGCATAAATCCTCTTGGCTGTGTTCACAAATGGCTGACACAAATTAGCCCCTGCTGCAGCCTCTCACCTTGTGACTTGCTACAATGTTACTATCGTGCAGTCTAATCACTGGGGGAATGGAGACTGTGGAAATACTTCTACCTGTCTGCAGTAGACTGGTTAACTGACACTGCATGGGAACTGACTGACATCAGTGTTAGAACTATACACGGTCACTGTACTAATGACACTGGCTGGAAAGGGGTCAACAAATAGGGATAAAGACACTATAACCCTTGTGAGCTGTTATGTGTCACTAATATATTACTGGCAAAAAGTGTATGTGTGTGTATATATATATATATATATATATATATATATATATATACACACACACACACATACATATATACACACATACATATATACACACATATATATACATACATATATATACATATACATACATATACATACATATACATACAAGTGAAACTCGAAAAATTAGAATATCGTGCAAAAGTTCATTTTTTTCAGTAATGCAACGTAAAAGTTGAAACTAATATATGAGACAGACTCATTACATGCAAAGCAAGGTAGTTCAAGCCGTGATTTGTCATAATTGTGATGCACCCTAAGTAACCCTCACACCAATCACATACCAAGATTGAAAACAAACAATAGTGCTGCGCTGGTTAAAACAACTACCATATCTCTAATCTCCCATATGCAAAAATATCTAACTAGTGAATATATCGAAAATAAGGTAAATAAAAACAAAAAAACATATGTAAACGAGGGTGAAATTTGATGCCTTATATAACTGTATAGTTAGAAAAATAGATTACTTACCTGCAACTCTATATCATCTTATGGACATTCCTTCATGCAGTTTATCTTTGTATATAATATTGTTTATAATATATGTTTTTTTGTTTTGATTTATCTTATTTTGGATAAATTCACTAAATTAGATATTTTTGCAAATGGGAGATTAGAGATATGAGTTTTTTTAACCAGCACAGCACTATTTGTTGTCTAACACATAGGGGTAATCAAATGTGTACCTAACAAGTGTTAATGTGTGCTGCTTTTTACCAACTTTTTACTACTGCTTTGTAGGGAGAAGAAACAAGATTGTTTCCGCTGTACAGAGCCCTGTGTTTATGTCAACACAAAGCTCTGGGCTGTGATTGGACACAGCTGATCAGCAGGTCTCATCCATGAATCTCTAGGCTCCCTGAACCCAGAAACAGGTAGCGACGTACAGGTACATTGCTGTGCCTGTAGGAGTCACCTGAAAGAGCAAAAGATCTGCTCCAGGTGAGTGCCGAATCTGTATAATCCCTCCACAGTCACGCAGGTGCTGGCCCGATCTGTTATCACAGATGCAATAGAAACATTTTTCCATTGCATCTGTAGGATCCACCTGTCTGCAGTCCTAAAGAGGATAATTTTGAAAAATAAAGTAAATCTCAATGGTCTACAGGTTAAACGGGCATTGTCCAATAGATGTGCGATGTAGGCACATCTGTTCTGCCCGATATGTCTATGTGTATTCTGGGGAAGGGGGGGGGGGGGGGGATTCATTATCATTTTTTATGCTTAGCAAATCCATTACAGGCAAAATAAAAGAAGTGGCAGTATTAGTCCATAAATTAGTATTAGTCCCCCCCCCCCCGACTTCATCAACATCAACAACACTATCTTCAGTCCCACTCCTCACGCCAGGGTACTAGGTGTAACCCTAGACTCCAATCTGTCCTTTCAGCCCCAGGTCCAATCGCTGACAAACTCATGTAGACTTCACCTCTGCAACATCTCCAAGATACGATCGTTCCTAACCTCGGAAACCACTAAGCAACTCATTCACTCCCTTATTATATCACGCCTCGACTACTGTAACTCCCTCCTCACTGGCCTACCTCATCGCAGGCTATCCCCACTCCAGTCCATCATGAATGCTGCTGCCAGACTCATTCACCTTACTAACCGCTCTGTATCTGCCACCCCTCTCTGCCAATCCCTCCACTGGCTCCCAATTGCCCAACGGATAAAATTCAAAACACTAACACTGATGTATAAAGCCGTTCATAACACTGCCCCTAATTACATCACCGACCTTGTCTCTAAATACCACCCAAACCGTACTCTCCGCTCCTCGCAAGACCTCCTACTCTCTAGCTCCCTTGTCTCCTTCTCCCATGCCCGTCTCTAGGATTTCGCAAGGGCTTCACCCATCCACTGGAACTCCCTACCCCGATCTATCAGGCTATCGCCTACTCTGCTCACTTTTAGGCGATCTCTGAAAACCCATCTCTTCGGGGAAGCCTACCCCAACCCCAGCTAATACTGGAATCCTCTACTCTTCCTACCACTCCATCCCCCGCAGCTAATCACCTCTTGTACCACTATCCCCTCCCTCTTAGATTGTAAGCTCCAAGGAGCAGTGCCCTCTAATCCCTCTTGCATTGAACTGTATTGTTACTGTACGGTCTCCCTCCATAATGTAAAGCGCTGAGCAAACTGTCGGTGCTATATAAGTCCTGTATAATAATAATTGAATTATTTGAAGCATAGACTCCTCAGTATCTATGTCCAAGTCGTTTTTTCCAGTTCCTGTGTGGGTTACACACTTTCTACAAAAGCCACTCCTGCGCCTTAGCAGCAAAGAATATGTTAGTGTAGCAGATATTTTCATGTGGACTTAAGCGGGCCATGAATACATAGAAAGTAGGAAATGCTGTGTAAGCTCTTTGCAAAACACTTGTAGCAGTCAACATACTTTATTTCCAAGGGCAAATGTTAATCCCATAAGCTCACACTGCAAAAAAGAAGTTGTATTAAAACAGAAAATGCATAATTTAAGTGTGAGGTATATTATTTAGTTTTTACCATTATATACCCACTGGAAGCTGAGCCAAGCCTAACAAACAATGCCATGTTTCATAGGAAAGGGCATGGCACTCGAGCCGTGTGCAAGTTTTATTGTCCGCATTCCAATTCCACCAAATCTGATCCTGAGGTGACTGGAAGCTACACTGAACAGTTTGCCCATTTACGGCACTGCAGTCCCTATAATGGTGTTGACTCAAAGCTGTCAAATTATAGGGCAAATATATTCACAAGCATTTAAGGACAAGCAGGCTCTTTGAGTAAATACAGGGAAAAAAACTTAGACTGATTTCCTGAGGAAGGGACCCAACTGGCTTGTAAAAACCTGTAAATTTGCAAATCTAGTAAGTCTGCATAATGGTGTCATTTGATTATCAACTAAAATGTTCACTTTACTCCATAAAAAGCTTTATTTAAAAAAAAAATGATATTGGAGGTCTTTAATTTGTATACTCTGGAGATGTATGTTGTTCTAGCCAAGCATTCCAAAGCCATACTTTGCTGTGTGAATGAGCTAATAGGGCTTTACTGCAACATGCTGGGAAGCCATAAAGTGCTGCTGCATTAGGCTGCTTACAGCTGCACCGCAGAACTGCTGCAAATTAGCATCTTAAATAGATCGTTGTGAACGAGAGGTTTGTCTGGCTGTAATAGTCTGTGATAAGATGCCTACTTGTGCTCACATTCCATGTAAAATGTCAGGAGGTCTACATAATATATGAGGAGTATTCAAGTCAAACCAGGACTTTTGAGTTTATATAATAAAAGAACAAAATTTCAAGTAGTGGAAACTGCATTTATTTTTATACATACTCCCCTGCTACATTTATGCACTTATCCCAGTGTTTAACGAATGCCTGGAAAGTTTCAGCATAAAAAGATTTGTCAGTACGCCTGAACCATCCTAGAACAGCCTGCGTCATCACAATTGAGTTCACCATTCCCACAGAACGTTTCGTCTCTTGTGCTATTTCACGACAGGTTATGCATCGACCATCCATGATCAGGTGTTCCACGTGCTGAATGTTCACAGGGATGACTGGTGTGGGCTGGGAACCACCACGGCCGGAATTGTCATTGACGGGCGTAAAGCAATCTTTGAAATGTTTACACCATTCAAATGTCTTACTGCGGTGAGCTTCTCATCATCGTACTGTGCTTGAAGTCTTCTGTCATTCACAAGAAACTTCTTCACCACACACTGTTCCATGCACGCACTTACACTGTTGTCTGCCATCTTGATTGACCTGTCTCTGGACTGGTTCATGACATATGCGCTGCCTATCAGTAATAGGACACGCCAAATTACTACTGCGGGTAGTACTGCCACACTAGCATCTCTTTTTATACCTGTAAAATTAAAAGTCCTGGTATGACTTGAATGCCCCTTGTACTTATGTTTCTGAAGGCCAAACTTCTTTAGAATGTAAGCTCTCATAAGCAGGGACCTCCTAATCCTCTTGAATTGAATTGTTCTGTGCACACTGTTTGCACTTAGCCCTGGTTCACACCAGTATGACTTTGAAACAGACTATTCAGTGCAACTTCACTGTGGCTTGCTGACACTCTGTGCGACTTTTTACCTTAATGCATTTTCTGCATTAAGGTAAAAAAGCCTTTCAAATTCCTCCCTCCAAATACTTACCTAAGCCTGATTTTGATTCAGAGCTGTGCCCAAGAGCAACTCCGCTTTGTGCTCTCTACTCATCGCATATGGAGGCAGGAGCATGAGCCATTGACTCCTGCTACCGTCAATCAAATCCAGTGAGGAGGTAAGGGGGGGGTCAGAGCTAGGCTATATGTGGTTATATGTCTGTTTCAAAGACACACACACTCTGGATCGGGAATGAGCCCACAGGATTGGTCTTCTTGCTATGGGAGCAGACAGCGCAGGCAGGGGATCCCTGAAGAATAGGTCTGGGGCTGCTCTGTGCAATACTATTGCACAGGGCAGACAAGCATAACATGTTTGTTATTTTCATTTTAAAAAATAGCTTTAGTAACACTTTAAAACACAGGTTATACATTCTGTAATAGATCCGAATAAATAAACAAATGTATACATACAGTATATACACATACATTCATTCATCTATATATAATACTCTGCCTTTCAGACTAACAATTTTCCCAAACATCTCCTTCCCTTAATAAGTACACCAATGCAATGTTTTAAAAGACAAATTATAGTACAAAAATAAAGTTAGATATACAAAAAAAGAGAAAATGTGACCCCATATGGCTAGCTTTAGTTAATCGATTTCCACTAACTATCTATGCTATTATTTCCACCTCTGCTTGTGTTTATGCAGTCATAGAATTCTGACTAGTGCAAAACAAGGGGTGAAGGGATAGAAATGGAACACATTATCTGTACACTGCAAGGGGAGCAATAGGCAACAGTTTTAGATAAGATAAAGCAAATGCAATAAATCACCATGTGCAATGGTAAATGCTTACATTAGGCCAAAACAACTGGCATTCCTATTCGACAGATGTAAATTATTACATTATATGCTTCTTTTTTCAACATTGAAAACAAACTGGTTTAATTTGTGACATATATGAAAAATGTACACATCTAATAACACACATAGTTCTTTAGATCTCTCCAAAAAGGCTTTAAGGTTTTACATGCAACATATTTATTAGCAATGGTTCCATTAAAGGCAGAAATGATTATATACACTATTACTTTTGTATACTTCTTAAGAGATGCAGAGCTTAGAACTTAAGAGGTCTTAAGCAGTTTATGGGGATAGCTTTCCAGTAACATATACATTTTTTACCTGTTTGGTTCATTTATACTGTATTAACTGAATTAAAAAAAAAACAAATATAGTATCTCACAGAAGTGAGTACACCCCTCACATTTTTGTAAATATTTCATTATATCTTTTCATGTGACAACACTGAAGAAATGACACTTTGCTACAATGTAATGTAGTGAGTGTACATCTTGTATAACAGTGTAAATTTGCTGTCCCCTCAAAATAACTCAACACACAGCCATTAATGTCTAAACCACTGGCAACAAAAGTATATACAATCTGAAGAATACTTAAATGTACATCAAATCATGTCTTCTTTAGAGTACACTGAGCTACACATGTGCAGCCCAGTGTACATACTTGGCACACCTTGGTGCCAAAATAAATGAACTCCCATGCACATGCATGGGAGCTACGTCATTTCTCATCAGCGAATCAGGACTGCCAAAGACCCAGCACCCGGAAAAACTTGGGGAGATGTTGGCACTGGGAAGGAATCTTCTGGACAGCGCATCACTGGAGCAGAGGTAATTTATCTCCCCTCCAGTGAAAAAAAGGGTTCTTGCTCTTCCTTGTGGCCTGATCTTCCACATTTGCCAGGTTTTTCTTTTTTTCAAGTTTGGCATCTTGATTGGATGGCCCAAGATGGCGTAACTTTCATTCATGCATGTGCACAGGAGTTAATTCTGGCACCAAGGAAAGCCAAAGTGGAACAATAAACCATGCATGTATGGCTCAGTGTACAATCTTTTGAAACTTGCTAGCAAGCAGACAAAACAGATCTATTGCAGAAGAGACAAATAGTCTCCTCGGCAATAAAAGCCTTCCTTCTACTAAATTATTTAAAAACATCCACTTTAGTTAATTTGTGATTGGCTGCTACAGGTTAATGTACTTTGCATGTTAGGCTTTACTCACTTCTGTTCCACTTCTGAAGTGAATCTCCAGGCAAACAGCTAAATACACAATTAAAATGCATACATGTTTACGGTTTTACATGTTATAATATTTGTAATTATTTTTCAATGATTCATCTACCTCTGTGATGCCAGAGTGATCACCAACACTCCCTGGCTTAGCGGTCTTGCTTCCTTGATCACTTTCTGCCTATTGGAGTAGATAAGGCTTCAATGTCCAATGCATATGCTGGATTTGAAGCGATGACAGTGGAAGTTGCTTTTCTGAACCATTAAATAAGTGTGTCACTTGCCAAGTGTGCAGATGTAGTGTGTAAATCTTGAGACTGGCTGAACAGGACTACAAATGCAAGTGCTTTGGTATTTACAAAATTAAAAATGAATATGTATTTATTGGGTGTGTGCCACTTTAGGCAGAAAAAGGTGAGCAAGCAACGTCACAGAAAAAACACTCTAAGGCTCAGGAGCATTTTTAACACTCATCAAACACTTATGAGAATGATACATATGGCAGCACACAGTGCTGTTCCCACTGAAGCGTTAGTATTGCGTCAAAATTGATGTCTTATGTCAAGCCAGGAGGAGTTGAAGCCTTTCAACGCCTCCCATTCAAGTCTATGGTTAAGCTCCTCAAACCCCTGGCAGGCATTTGCAGGGCGTTAATACCATTAAGTTCAGTATAGGCGTTTGTGGTGCGGTTTTAACGCTTGTAAAACGCCTCAAAACCACATCTAGAGTGTTTGGGGAGCATTTTAAACACTTGTAAAAGGCCTGTTTAACGCTATAGGGGCATTTGGGAAGAAGTCTAGTGTGAACAAGCCCTTAGGCAGGGTGCCTAATGGCCTTTTTGTGCCATGCAAATTATTTCTTCAGTTTAGATATACTTGAACATTTAAAGGCTGTGTACCTTTGCAGGATCCTTCAACTTTCCCAAACAAAGCAAAAAGCAACAAAATCATAATGGTTCTTAAAAAATGGAATTACAGCCACTGGTAAATTAAAAATTATGAATGTATTGCATTCTTACGTAGAACACACAAAAGTAAGAATAAATAGTAAGTAAAAGCACAATACTGTGTGCAATCTTATCAACATGAAATGTTTCATATAAAGTGAGTGTGTTTAGGCATATCCTTAAAGTGATACTTTACCCATAAAAGTTTGATAACAATTAATGATCTTTAACAAAAGAACATACATTCCACATAAATAACTATGCTTAGTGTGTGCTGTAAATTGCCTCCAGCACTTCCAGTCTTGACTGTATGTCTTGGCTCAGATAAAGAGTAAGGCTGACAGAATCTTTACAGTGCTGAAGTTCACAGCCTGTCAATGAGGGAGAAAGGAGAGAATATCAGGGAGATAAAATAAGACACTATATTTGAAAATGTAATTCTTTTGTGTCTACCTGTCAGCAGAGTTTGTCCTGTCACCTCTCCTGTTTTTTTTTTCTCCCTCCTAATCTGAGTTCCAGCAGGACAGTTTGTGTCATTCCTGTTGCTTTCATCCCCCTCAGCAACAGTAAATCCTAAAAGATAAGTTCACCCTTCATAAAATATTTATTGTGTAACATATAATGAAAGGACTTGCCCCCGCTGATCCCCCGCTTTGACAGCTAGCGGGGGATCTTCTCTCCCCCCCCCCATTCCTTAAAAGTGGACAAATTAAAAAAAGATGTAGCCGTGCAGGGCTCTGCCCAGCCATGTCACTTCTCTGTGAATGAGAAACTACAAGTCACAACAGCCTTAGCAGCTGTCAGCTTGTAGATCTCAATGAACTGCCACAACGCTGGGAAGCACTGTGGTAGTTCACTAAATCTTCCTATCAGTGTATCTGCTAGCCTGAACATCCCGTACGGGCAAGCAGATATACGGACAGGTCTGAAAGAGACCTGCATGGCCACAGCGATTTGCTGATCACTGGTGTAATGCTTTACAGGCTCCTGCAATGAAAATTAACAAATGCACATCTTTTAACCTGCAAAAAAATGTGCATTTATTATTTTTTATCAAAAGGGGAACTTATCCTTTAAAGCGGTCAGCTGAACAGCTTCTAGTGGCTCTCATTTTAGACACAGTGCTGAGACTAGAGAGCAACTAAGCAAGTGAACAGTAAGGTGAGACAGCGAATTACTGGTTTTTCAACCATAAAAAACTTGTTTTTAATGTTTTACATAGCTATACCTGCAAAAGGAACCAGCATTAAGTGATCTATTAGGACTTAATTTTCTAAATAAAGTGCCACTTTAACCACTTCCCAACCGCGCTATAGACAAAAGACAGCTACAGCGCGGCCAGCTAGTTCTGGGAGGGCATCCATGGACGTCTCCCAGATTCACACCCCCCGTGCGCGACCTGTGATCGCTGTTTCCTTTGGACACAGCTGACAATGTGTCCAAGTAATGAGCCAATCAGAGCCGCATTTTACCATGTGACCAGCTGCGTCCAACCACAGCTGATCACAGTGTAAATAAGAAATGCTGGTTATCGGCAGTCCTCTTCCTCCTGCGGACAGTGCGAGGAGAGGAGAGCTGGTATGCATTTCTCAGGGGAACATCTACACTGATCATTAGTGTAGCCCTATCAGTGCAGTTAATAGTGCCCATCAGTGCTGGTTTTCAGTGCCCATACGTGCTGGCTATTAGTGCCTCCTCAGTATTGCCTGTCAGTGCTCATCAGTGGTGATGCTTATCCGTGCCCATCAGTGCCGCCTGTCAGTGCCCATCAGTGTAGCCTGTCAGTGCCCATCAGTGATAGAGAAAAATCACTTACAAAACAGAAACTAAGAAAAAAATTTTGGTAACCAAATACTGCCAAAGGAAAGCTCTATTTGTCTAAAAAAAAAAACAAAACAAAAAAAAACATAAAATGTAGTTTGGGTATAGTGTTGCATGACCATACATTTGTCATTCTAAGTGTGACAATGCTGAAAGCTGAAAATTGGCTTGGGCAGGGAGGGGGTAAAATTGCCCGGTAGGCAAGTGGTTAAAATATCTATAAGTGATTTACTGCCTATAAATTTCATATTAGAAAACTGCTAACTGTAAGTAGGCATGAAAGTTTTTGTTTTTGGTCAAACAGATTGATTTGGTTTTACAGACGTGTAAATGAAACAGAGAATATAGATTACATGTACAACCAAAAATACAATGTCGCTAGATAAAACCGAGCAGGTCTATACTTAATCTTTCATGTATTCAAGTTGAACAACATAAGTGCAAACCCTGGGTAAAAACATGAAAAAGGGAGAAGGAGAGGAAGGGAAGGGAAAGAAGGGAAAGTTGTGACAGAGGGATCTGAACTACCAAGCAAATCCAAGAAGGGGGTATAAAAACTGTTGGGTTATTTAAATGCAGTGTGATAGAGGATGATAACCAAACTAACACTCCAAGAATCACAGAAAACATGATCAGAGCAGGTGTTGACCAACCAGGTTTTAAGGAGAACATTGAATAAAGAGATATCGAGGAACAGAACAGATTTTATCCTGTCCATACTGTCTGAAAAGAATCCCTATGATCACGGTCTTCTACCAGCTGGTTCTCCATATTCATAATGTCTTTATAAATAGGAGCCCACGTGGCCAGTGAGTTTCTATGGTTTTCCACATTCCAGAAATAGGTGTTCAGGCTGTGACAAGGCAAATTCTAAGAATTTCAGCTTTACTGCTCTTTATTTGTTTTTAAGTTAAAACATTTCTTGACTCTTCTACATTTTTTTTCTCTTCCCCTCTGTTTCACTCACTATATAAAAAATATTATAGTTGTACACAACCATTTTTGAAACAAACATTTTATACATAACAAAGGATTCCCAAAGAGCTATCGGTAACCCAAAAAAAAAAGAAAAAAAAGAAAAAAAAAAACCTGCCTTTAGACATAACTTGTCTTTTAAAAATTTTGGATTGCACAGGTATGTTCTTTGTGTCAACATTTTAACTTTAGGTTTTGAGCTCTGTAAATAACAGTAATTTTTACAACAGGTCTTAAGGGAAAATAAAAAGGAAAATGTGCAAAGCAGTTCTACATTGGCTCGCTTAAAAAAAAAAAAAAAAAAATTAAAATGTAAAAAGTACACACTTAATTCTGACCATAATAAAAAAAAATATGTAAAAAATAGAACACAACACAATGTAGAAGTCAACTAGCAAAACTAAATCAAATAAAAAGCACATTACAAAAACACAAAGGCAAACTTTAAAATGGGTAACTTATCCTAAATGCTTTTCTTTTTAGAAATCCCCCTACAAAGTAGCTGCATAATTAAATGCGCCATTTGCCTTTTGATGCAGCAATCACAAGCAATTTACAGAGCTATTGTGATTGACGTGTAATTACGGCTGCACCAACTTTACTTAATTCATTTTAACTCCTTAACCTTTGCATAGCAAAACATAAGCAAGATTTTTTTTTCCAAGTTAGTTTGAATGACTGGCAGCTAAATGTATCCAAATTATCTCAATACTGCCACTGCTCATTAGGATACCACTGTTTGATTAATTACACATCTTAGTGGGAAGAAAAATGTTTCAACACTGGACACTGAAATTGAAATACTGCTGTTTCTATTTTACAGACTGCAATAGAACTGGTAGGTTTATAGGCCGGTAAACACACACACACACACACACATATATATATATACACACACACACACACACACACACAGTTGTGTTCAAAATAATAGCAGTGTGTTGAAAAAAGTGAATAAAGCTGAAAATCCTTCTAATAGCTTTTATTTCCATACACACAAATGCATTGGGAACACTACACATTCTATTCCAAATCAAAACATGAAGAAAATATACCAAATTTGTGTTGTTCCTCTAAAAAAACTGAAGAAAAGTGAATATTAGACTGTTCAAAAAAATAGCAGTGTTTGTATTCTTCTTTACAAACATTCACTATATAAACTGAAAAATGTTTGAAGATTTTGCTTTCCTTTGAATCACTTAATGAATATTTAGTTGTATAAGCACTGTTTCTGAGAACTGCTGTACATCTGTGTTGCATGGGGTCAACCAACTTCTGGCACCTGTGAACAGGTATTCCAGCCCAGGATGATTGGACTACATTCCACAGTTCTCTATTTCTTGGTTTTGCCTCAGAAACTGCATTTTTGATGTCACCCCACAAGTTTTCTATTGAATTAAGATCCGGGGATTGGGCTGGCCACTCCATAACGTCAATCTTGTTGGTCTGGAACCAAGATGTTGCACGTTTACTGGTGTGTTTGGGGTCGTTGTCTTGTTGGAACACCCATTTCAAGATAATTTCCTCTTCAGCATAAGGCAGCATGGCCTCTTCAAGTATTCTGATGTATTCAAACTGATCCATGATCCCTGGTATGCGATAAATAGGCCCAACACCGTAGTATGAGAAACATCCCCATATCATGATGCTTGCACAACCATGCTTCACTGTCTTCACAGTGTACTGTGGCTTGAATTCAGTGTTTGGGGGTCGTCTGACAAACTGTCTCCGGCCACTAGACCCAAAAAGAACAATCTTACTTTCATCAGTCCACAAAATGTTGCGCCATTTCTCTTTAGGCCAGTCAATGTGCTCTTTGGCAAATTGTAACCTCTTCAGCGTGTCTTTTTTTCAACAGTGGGACTTTGCGGGGGCTTCTTGCAGATAGCTTGGCTTCACATAGGTGTCTTCTAATTGTAACAGTACTCACAGGTAACTTTAGACCTTCTTTCATCTTCCTGGAGCTGATTGTTGGCTGAGTCCTTGCCATTTTGGCTATTCTTCTATCCATTCGAACGGTAGTTTTTCGCTTTCTTCCATGTCTTTCAGGGTTTTTTTTGCCATTTTAAAGCATTTGCGATCATTTTATCTGAGCAGCCTATCATTTTCTGCACTTCCTTATATATTTTCCCCTCTCCAATCAACTTTTTAATCAAGATATGCTTTTCTTCTGAACAATGTCTGGAACGACCCATTTTCCTCAGAATTTCAGAGAGAAATGCACTGTAACCAGCATGTACATCATTTGCTGCCTTCCTTCCTCAAATAAGGGCAATAATTGCCACCTGTTTTTCAAAGAATGAATGACCTCACTAATAGAACTCCACACTGCTATTATTTTGAACATGTCCCTTTCAATTAGTGATTCAATTACACAGAATCAGCAGCATGCATGTCATGACTGTTGGGTCTGTTGGATTTCTATTACTCCACTACACCTGCTAGTAAATTATTTGCCATGTAGAAATATCATTTCTACCAAAAACAGTGATTGATCAGGTTAGTGATGTCTGACTGCTATTATTTTGAACACAACTGTGTGTGTGTGTGTGTGTGTGTATATATATATATATATATATATATATATACACATACATACACACACACACACACACACACACACACACACACACACTCCTGTGCAAAACCTTTAGGTAGATGTGAAAAATGCTGTAAATTAAGAATGCTTTTAGAAATACAAGTGTTAACAGTTTATTTTTATTAACAAAATAGAAAGTAAATGAACAGAAGATAAATCCAAAACAAATCAATATTTGCTGTGACAGCCTCAAACAGCATCAATTCTTCACTTCATGTACAGTTGAGTCACTTAGCCTTGTTTCCATATTGAATGTCTGAAATCAAAAGGAACTGGGGTGCAGAAAAATGGCAGCAGGTGCTCTGGACTGAGTCAAAATTTGAAATATTTGGCTGTAGCAAGAGGCAGTTTTATTTGCCGAAAGGCTGGAGAGAAGCACAAGAATGAGCATCTGCAGGCAACAGTAAAGCATGGTGGAGGTTCCTTGCAAGTTTGTGGCTAGAGTTGGTCAGGATCACCACTGATCCTGACCAAAGGATCCACACCATTGTCCTCAATGCTGAGAAATACAGGCAGATACTTATACAGTCAGGTCCATAAATATTGGGACATCGACACAATTCTAACATTTTTGGCTCTATACACCACCACAATGGATTTGAAATGAAACAAACAAGATGTGCTTTACCTGCAGACTGTCAGCTTTAATTTGAGGGTATTTACATCCAAATCAGGTGAACGGTGTAGGAATTACAACAGTTTGCATATGTGCCTCCCACTTGTTAAGGGACCAAAAGTAATGGGACAGAATAATAATCATAAATCAAACTTTCATTTTTTAATACTTGTTTGCAAATCTTTTGCAGTCAATTACAGCCTGAAGTCTGGAACGCATAGACATCACCAAGCGCTGGGTTTCATCCCTGGTGATGCTCTGCCAGGCCTCTACTGCAACTGTCTTCAGTTCCTGCTTGTTCTTAGGGCATTTTCCCTTCAGTTTTGTCTTCAGCAAGTGAAATGCATGCTCAATCGGATTCAGGTCAGGTGATTGACTTGGCCATTGCATAACATTCCACTTCTTTCCCTTAAAAAACTCTTTGATTGCTTTTGCAGTATGCTTTGGGTCATTGTCCATCTGCACTGTGAAGCGGCGTCCAATGAGTTGTGAAGCATTTGGCTGAATATGAGCAGATAATATTGCCCGAAACACTTCAGAATTCATCCTGCTGCTTTTGTCAGCAATCACATCATCAATAAATACAAGTGAACCAGTTCCATTGGCAGCCATACATGCCCACGCCATGACACTACCACCACCATGCTTCACTGATGAGGTGGTATGCTTAGGATCATGAGCAGTTCCTTTCCTTCTCCATACTCTTCTCTTCCCATCACTCTGGTACAAGTTGATCTTGGTCTCATCTGTCCATAGGATGTTGTTCCAGAACTGTGAAGGCTTTTTTAGATGTTGTTTGGCAAACTCTAATCTGGCCTTCCTGTTTTTGAGGCTCAACAATGGTTTACATCTTGTGGTGAACCCTCTGTATTCACTCTGGTGAAGTCTTCTCTTGATTGTTGACTTTGACACACATACACCTACCTCCTGGAGAGTGTTCTTGATCTGGCCAACTGTTGTGAAGGGTGTTTTCTTCACCAGGGAAAGAATTCTTTGGTCATCCACCACAGTTGTTTTCCGTGGTCTTCCAGGTCTTTTGGTGTTGCTGAGCTCACTGGTGCGTTCCTTCTTTTTAAGAATGTTCCAAACAGTTGTTTTGGCCACGCCTAATGTTTTTGCTATCTCTCTGATGGGTTTGTTTTGTTTTTTCAGCCTAATGATGGCTTCACTGATAGTGACAGCTCTTTGGATCTCATCTTGAGAGTTGACAGCAACAGATTCCAAATGCAAATAGCACACTTGAAATGAACTCTGGACCTTTTATCTGCTCATTGTAATTGGGATAATGAGGGAATAACACACACCTGGCCATGGAACAGCTGAGAAGCCAATTGTCCCATTACGTTTGGTCCCTTAACAAGTGGGAGGCACATATGCAAACTGTTGTAATTCCTACACCATTCACCTGATTTGGATTTGTAAATACCCTCAAATTAAAGCTGACAGTCTGCAGTTAAAGCACATCTTGTTCGTTTCATTTCAAATCCATTGTGGTGGTGTATAAGCCAAAAATGTTAGAATTGTGTCGATGTCCCAATATTTATGGACCTTACTGTACATCATGCCATATCATCAAGGAGGCGTGTGATTGGCCACAAATTTATTCTGCAGCAGCACCACGACCTTAAACATGCAGTCAATGTCATTAAGAACTATTTTCAGTGTAAAGAACAACAAGGAGTTCTGGAAGTGATGCTTTGGCCTCCACAGAGCTCTGATGTCATCATCATCAAGTCTGTCTGGGACTACATGAAGAACAGAAGGATATGGGGCAGCCTACATCCACAGAAGATCTGTGGTTACTTCTCCAAAATGTTTGGAACAATCTACCTGACAAGTTCCTTAAAAAACACATGTGCAAGTGTACCTAGCAGGGCTGAACAATTGATTCCGTTTTGAAGTCAAAGGGTGGTCACAACAAATATACATTTAATTTGGATTTTCTTCTGTTTATTTTTATTAATTAACAACATGGAAAATTAGGTACACCTGATCAATTGCTTGGTAACACAAATTCCTAATCGGCCAATAACATGGCAGCAACTCAATGCATTTAGGCATCTAGACACGGTGAAGATGACTTGCTGAAGTTCACACCGAGCATCAGAATGCGGAAGAAACGGGATTTAAGTGACTTTGCATGTGGCACGGTTGTTGGTGCCAGACGGGTGGTCTGAGTATTTCAAAAACTGCAGATCTATTGCGATTTTCACACACAACCATCTCTAGGGTTTCCAGAGAATGGTCCAAAAAAGAGAAAATATCCAGTGAGTGGCAGTTGTGTGGACAAAAATGCCTTGTTGATGTCAGAGGTCAGAGGAAAATAGGCCAAAGTATGAAGAATACCATCTCTGAACGCACATGTGCAACCTTAAAGCAGATGGGCTACAGCAGCAGAAGACCACACCGGGTGCCACTCCTGTCAACTAAGAACAGGAAACTGAGGCTACAATTCGCACAGGCTCACCAAAGTTGGGCAATAAAAGATTGGAAAAACGTTTTCTAGTCTGATGAGTCTCGATTTCAGCTGTGACATTCAGATGGTAGGGACAGGATTTGGCATAAACAACATGAAAGAATGGATCCATCCTGCCTTGTATTAATGGTTCAGGCTGATGGTGTAATGGTGTGGGGGATATTTTCTGGACACACTTCGGGCCCCTTAGTACCAGTTGAGTATTGTTTAAACAACACAGCCTACCTGAGTATTGTTGCTGACCAAGCCCATCCCTTTATGACTACAGTGTACCCATCTTCTGATGGCTACTTCCAGCAAGATAATGCACCATGTCACAAAGCTCAAATCATCTTAAACTGGTTTCTTGAACATCACAATGAGTTCACTGTACTCCAATGGCTTTGACAGTCACCAGATCTCAATCCAGTAGAGACCCTTTGGGATGTGGGATGCGGGAGATTCGCATCATGGATGTGCAGCCGACAAATCTGCAGAAACTGCATGATGCTATCATGTCAATATGGACCAAAATCTCTGAGTAATGTTTCCAACACCTTGTTGAATCTATGCCACGAAGAATTAAGGCAGTTCTGAAGGCAAAAGGGGGTCAAAACCGGTGCTAGCAAGGTGTACGTAATAAAGTGGCTGCTGAGTATATACACACACGCAGACACACACACTATATTGCAAAAAGTATTGGGGCACCCCTCCAAATCATTGGATTCAGGTATTCCAATCACCTCCATGGCCACAGGTGTATAAAATCAAGCACCTAGGCATGCAGACTGCTTCTACAAACATTTGTGAAAGAATGAGTCGCTCTTAGAAACTCAGTGAATTCAAGAGTGGTACCATGATAGGTTGCCACCTGTGCATCCGTGAAATGTCCTTGCTACTAAATATTCCACGCTCAGCTGCTAGTGGTATTATAACAAAATGGAAGCAACTGGGAACAACAGCAACTCGGGCACTAACTGGTAGGCTACGTAAAATGACAAAGTCATTTGACTTGTCAGAGCATGCTGAATCGCACAGTGCGCAGAAGTCACCAACTGTCTGTGCAGTCAATAGCTAAAGACCAAGCTCCAAACTTTGTGTGGCCTTCAGATTAGCACAACAACAATATGCAGAGAGCTTCACGGAATGGGTTTCCATGGCCGAGCAGCTGCATCCAAGCCTTACATCACCAAGTACAATGCAAAGTGTCAGATGCAGTGGTGTAAAACACACCGCCACTGGACACTAGAGCAGTAGAGATGTGCTCCCTGGAGTGATGAATCACACTTCTCTGTCTGGCAATCTGATGGACATGTCTGGGTTTGGCGGTTGCCAGAAGAATGGTACTTGTCTGACTGCAGTGTGCTAAGAGTAAAGTCTGGTGGAGGGGGAATTATGGTGTGTGGCTGTTTTTGAAGGGTTGGGCTTTTATTTTATTGAGATTTTATGTGATAGACCAACAGAAAGTGGCACATAATTGTGAAGTGGAAGGAAAATGATAAATGGTTTTCAACATTTCAATATAAAATGTTAGAACATTAACTGAGGTGAACTTTCAAAATTACATTTGGTAATACTTTTCTAAAGGAGAGCTTTTACCCTTTACCCTCTAACAGTCAAAACATTGACAGAGGATCCTGACTCTATCATGAAAATAGGGGTTGCTTGCCTCACTACCTATTCTCTTGGTATGGTCCAACTTCTATGTAAATGATGGAGCAGCAAATGTATGCAATAAAAGATGAAAGAAGTGAAAATGAAGCGCACACACACCCCTTTCGACTGTCTAATATCAGGTCATGCACTATATCATTTGGACCTTTTAGTAAGTGTTACAACAAAGTAATAACTTTCTTTAAGGTAGAGTGAGTGTCTTTGTTCTTTAAAGCACATCTCCAGTCAGAAGCTAAAGTAAATGGCACACCTCCCTTTCCTCCTGCTTAGCACCCCCCTTTGGTTATTTTTTTTACTTACCTTGCCCCAGTTGAGTTGTTGTCTGCTTAGCCCTGTGACATCATCATATCATCACAGGGGAACATTGATTCACAAAATGGAGCCTGGATGAGGGGTCCACAGAGATGTGGTCAAGCAGCTATTAAGTGAATAAGAGGCAGAGTTATGCAGAGTATGGTTCTGGGTAGAGAGAGTCTATGAACAATGCCCAAGCTCTGTCTTAGTGTCAGACAGGTATGCTGTATTCTATTCTAAAAGTTAATTTTATTGTGCCTGAAGTTCAGTTTGAGGAGCTTGAGATCACGAAAACTCTCTCCCCAAAAAAGCTCTTCAATTTTTATATATTGACCTCGACAAGCTTCTAAAACATTTACATAATTATGCATAAAATGCCTTTACATAAATAAATTAGTAACTGATGGATCAGCTGCCCTTTACAGATGTTTGTAACTAATCAATAACACAAAGCCATTATATGATGGCACAAAAGTTTGAGACCAAAATTAAAATTATACACCCAATACAACACTACGACGCCACCGTGCTGAAGCACTGGCTAACAAAAACAACTAGGTGGATGTTATGTGAGTAAGTTATATAGCTTGGGTGCTCAACACATGTGTGTGTGTTTAAAGCCTATGTGTATACTAAACTAAAATTATATATATTTTATACTTGCAATAAAATAATGTTGTAAAAACACTGCTGTGGAATAGAGTGTGTTCTACTATGATTTGTAGGAACAAATCTCTCGCCACAAAGTACTTGCAGCTGTTCATACAAGTTGTGAAATTACATAATGCTTAAATAATGACCTATCATGATTAGCCCACACAGAAATGACAAGCAAAATGCACTAATAATTTATTAATTTGATTTACATGTGCTTAAAATTATGTACATATTTTCTCTTCTAAAAATACATCGGGGTCAGAGTTTGAAGGACCAAGGATATAGCAATTGCTTTAGCGCAATCTTTGTTTAGCATTTTCCATGGGGTCTTAATCATTAGCTATACCTGTGGATTAAGACACATTAGTGGGCAAAAGGAGTTTCAGCTTTATTTTTTTATTTCTTTTTTAATTCTTTGAAGAGAAGACTGAGAAGATGCAAAGGATTAAATCTGGTCACATTATCATTTTTTTTAATTCTTTGAAGAGAAGACTGAAATGATGCAGTGGATTAAACCAGATTACATTCAAACCATATCTTTTTAAAATTATGTTTAGCAGAGTTCTATGTTGTTTAAGCAGCTGATTTTCTGGAAAGAAGATAGATCTAAATTCAACCACCAAAACAGTATTTAAGCTTCAAAGCCCGATTGAAAATTCAGGTTTTATACTTGTTTTGCAGCAAGGCTGTATATTATTTTTTGTAGTTAAAAAAATCTTTTTCTGAAGTCCATTGGGGGACACAAAAAAGGAGGTAGAAACTGCATGCCAGAATTACCTGATTGTCCAGCACCTGAGTCCGAACCAGATGAGGTGCAAGACAAGAAATACTGCCAATGACCAAGGGTGGCTCACACAGGATCAACCTGATGTGCAAGACCAGAACAATGAGATCACTACTAGAGAAGGACTCCACCTGAAGGAACATTCAGCCTGTGGCAGCATGAGATGGAGAACCAACAACCTCTCCAAAATGGGTGTAACAACATAACTACCGGATTATTCGAAAACAGACATTACATCTGGCGTTTACCCCTGCAGGCAGACAGAGTAGGAGTCCAAGGGTACCTACAGTTGATGTAGAAGTAGGAGAGGGTTGGACTTCCTTTGACCCCTTTGTGGACCTCCTGCATTAAGGCAGAAGCACACTCTGGCCACCCATGGCACTGTTAATCACAGGGTCAAAGTCAAGACTGAATAGACAATGTGCATCAAAAGAGAGTCAGAAACTTCTTGGATGTCATGCCAGTGTCCCATCTATGCAGTCAGAGTGCTCTGTGCATCTGTACAAACATAAGTCCTATGCAAAACACAAGTTTAGTTTAAATGCTTGTAATAAGCCATCACAACTGAACAACAATGCTCCAGACATTTGTTCCATGTGCTCTATGAAATGGGGACGTACTGTAGTGTGGAAGGAGTCTTTTTTTGAAGGAATCCACCTATTCAGACACTTACTAACATTTTAACGTCACCTACTAATACAGAGTGGAGGGTAAGACCAGTCATTTCAAACTGGGATTTAAGGAGGGATTCTAGCTGCCCGTCTCTCAAATGGGTAAAGCCTAGTTACCCTCTCAGATGGGGCCCAGAGACCAGCAGGGTGTTTAATTTCATACAGAGGAAGGAATCAAAGAGGAGGTGTAAGGTCTTTGTAGCAGCAGGAGCCCTAAAAGACTCAAGGCGTGGAACAACAGACTGATTCTCCATGAGCAGGGTAGAACACACTGCCTCTTTAAGGTCTTACACAATCCCCTATAACCTGAGGCAATGGCATGAGACTTCAGTGCCTCAAAAACAGTCTTCAGATATAGACTATTTAGGGATGAACTGGGGCTACAGGCTCAGCCTGTTCTAAGGTCTTTGGAGGGTCAGAGACTGATTCTGCAGGGGAAGGTGCAGGAGCTAACTTAGAGCCTTTGAGAATGGTGTGGCAAAATATTTAAATTCATGCAAGCAAAAAGCCCCAAGAAACTGAGAGACTTTAAACCACTTAAAACCTCCGGAAGGTTTTACCCCCTTCGTGACCAGGCCATTTATTGCTACTATGCATTGTGATACTTTAACTGGTAATTGTGCGGTCATGCAACACTGCACTCAAATGAAATGTATCATGTTTTTCACACTAATAGTGCTTTCTTTTTGTGGTATTTTATTTTTTACTATATAAATGAAAAAAGACTGAAATTTTGAAAAAATAAAATATGTCATACTTTCTGTTAAAAACATATCCAATTAAAAACATTTAAAAATCAAATTTCGTCATAAATGTATATAATTTTACAAAATGTATTCTGCTTCATGTCTTTGAAGCAAATAACCAAGGCAGTCTCCAGCAGTCCTACACAGTACTCCATTCAACAACACTTATGTTCTGTGAGCAGTGAAGAGGCTTAAATTGGGTTTTACAAAAAAAGAGCCGTGAAAAGATTCACAAAAAAGTGGTTACATTATGGACAGAATGCGATACTCAAAGTAGTTCCAAAAATTATGCTTTATTACACAATATAAATGTGGACAATTAAGGTAAATACCCTGATGCACCATCACCTCAGTATGAGATAATACAAGGACAGACCTAAAATCACATAAAAGCAACATCAAGACCGGTCTTAATAGTAATGTGCTGCATATATAGTGACAAATACCTGTCTAATACATTTGCAGCACCAACACATTGGTTACACCACCAGGTAGGGGGTGTATCAAAAAATTGTACCATACAGGTATAACATACTTGGCAATTATGGCTGATAACAAGCACCAAATTGCAATAACATTACCCATAACCTTGCAGGCAATGTGGGTGAAAAATTGTAAACACATATTGGGATGCGGATGCCTCTATAATAACCAGATAAGGTATTGCAAATATGATTGTTTAAGGCAGGAGTAGGTGGTGAAAAAATGTAGAATCACAGTGGACATATCCATATTGTATGGATACAAAGTCAGTAATGGAAGAATCACTGTTGATTTCCTTAATGTAATTGAGATGGCAGGGCCCTGCTCCAAGGGGTTTCTTCACCGCGACATACGGGCTATTAACGACCTTAATTTTGATGAAATAATAAAAACTGCAGGGTCCTCCGTGTCTTGTTATATATGTAGGGTGCCTTGCACCTAAATAGAGAAACATACTGTCCAAATCCTGTAACAAATAGGTGACAAATGGACAGTCAATCAATATGTATTCCTGGTGGTAAATATATGCAATGGCGGACAAGCGCCTTATTCCATTTTGCTGTGTAACGGTTCACTCACCACCCAAGTCATTAGTGATACTCTTTCAGAGTTTCCTTCGTCTGGATTACCAGGCGTAGTCCCGGAGGCAGCCGCCATCATTGGGACTATTATCCGGCGGGCTCTGCTCCCCCCTTGGTGCCTGTGCAGCCTTGCACCACTCGTGGCCAGCATGTATGGCCACTTCCCTGCTGGTCAGCATGTATAGCGCCAATGAGTACGACCGGAAGTGACGTGTCTGACGTATGTCAACGCGTTTCGCCGATGGGCGTATCTCACTCGGCTTCGTCAGGACCCTACTAAGACCGGCCTTGATGTTGCTTTTATGTGATTTTTAGGTCTGTTCTTGTATTATCTCATACCGAGGTGATGGTGAATCAGGGTATTTACCTTAATTGCCCACATTTATATTGTGTAATAAAGCATAATTTTTGGAACTACTTTGAGTATCGCATTCTGTCCATAATGTAACCACTTTTTTGTGAATCTCTTTTCACGGTTCTTTTTTTGTATGCATGTTTTTTGGTTACTGGGCAGAAATTATACGTTTGGCGATATAGTATATTTATGAGCCCCTACCCTTTTCTAATTTATCAAGGTTAAATTGGGTTTTAATCTGTTAATGCCTTTTAAGATTTGTTTCACTATTTAAATCTACAGCATTTTTTGCAATAATACCTGATGATCTGGTCATGAACTTTTTTGTTCAGACTCCTCCTCTTATTTATTTATTTTTAATTCTTTTTATTAGGTTTAACAGGTACACGAGGGTAATTAAGTTACATGTAAATACAGTAAGTACAAACAGCTGGCCAATCTCCTCCTTTTATGAGTAACAGGTCTCTTTGAAATATGCTCCTGCACTGTCACTCTGTCACCTGCATCACTAGTGAAGACTTAATGTCATCCAATAGTGTTTAGATCTACTTTAATGAAAATGCCTGGTTTCAACGAAAAGTAGGATATAGTTTTAAAATAAGATACTGCTCAAATCACCCAATGTAACATACAACATTTTCTCTTACAATGGAAGATCATTTAAAGTGACACTAAATTATACACTTATTCTTCAAAAGTAGTCCATACACTCCCCTACTTATTGGCCCTGTAATCTAATTTCATTAAATAATTTCTTCCTTTTTTTTTATGTCTCCTTGTAACGACCTCTGATCTCCTGAACATCTTTTTTCCCCCATCACTTTGGTTTGTTTGTAAAACGTAGTGCACAGTTGTGGTGTTGTCATGTGCCCTGCTCTATACACACTACAAATTTAACAGTCCATAGTCCCTAGTCCATCTCAAGAGCGAGCAAGTAGGGGTGCCTACATGTTAACAGAGTATGTAGCGACCAGGTGCATCAGTCGGATGCTACCCTAATTGGTGCAGGTAAAAACAGGCCGCTAGTTAGAAGGTAACAGAGGGTGAGGGCATGGACCTCCAATAGAAGCAGCCCATCCACGCATGTGCTCTTTGCCTGCCTGAAGTCACAACCCATTAGTCAGATCAGGCAGGCTGCCGATCACTACACAAACAGTTAACAGATTTATTTTAACAGTTAGTGGCTCTTAACATTCAGGCAGTAGGATTTCTGAAAAACTAGATATTACTATATTACTGTTATATGAATCATATTATATGTACAGTATATTACCAAAAGTATTGGGACACCACTCCAAGTCATTGGATTCAGGTATTCCAATCACCTCCATGGCCAAAGGTGTATAAAATCAAGCACGTAGGCATGCAGACTGCTTCTACAAACATTTGTGAAAGAATGGGTCGCTCTCAGGAGCTCAGTGAACTCAAGCGTGGTCCCGTGATAGGTTGCCACCTGTGCAATAAGTCCATTCATGAAATTTCCTTGCTACTAAATATTCCACAGTCAACTGTTAGTGGAAATATAACAAAGTGGAAGCAACTGGGAACAATAGCAACTCAGCCACGAAGTGGTAGGCCACGTGAAATGACAGAGCGGGGTCAGTGCATGCTGAAGCACACAGTGCACAGAAATCGACAACTGTCTGCAGAGTCAATAGCTAAAGACCTCCAAACTTATGGCCTTCAGATTAGCACAACTACAGTGAGTAGAGAGCTTCATGGAATGGGTTTCCATGGCAAGCAGCTGCATCCAAGCCTTACATCACCAAGTGCAATGCAAAGCGTTGGATGCAGCGGTGTAAAGCATGCCAACACTGGACTCTACAGCAGCGGAGACATGTTCTCCACAGTGACCAATCAGGCTTCTCTGTCTGGCAATCCGAAGGATGTGTCTGGGTTTGGTGGTTACCAGGAGAACGGTACTTGCCTGACTGCACTGTAAAGTTTGGTGGAGGTGGGATTATGGTGTGGGGTTGTTTTTCAGGGGTTGGGCTTGGCCCCTTAGTTCCAATGAAGGGAACTCTTAAGATGTCAGCATACCAAGACATACCAAGATATTTTGGCCAATTTCATGCTCCCAACTTTGTGGGAACAGTTTGGGTATGGCCCCTTCCTGTTCAAACATGACTGCGCACCAGTGCACAAAGCAAGGTCCAAAAAGACATGGATAAGTGAGTTTGGGGTGGAAGAACTTGACTGGCCTGCACAGAGTCCTGACCTCGACTCGAAAGAACACCTTTGGGATGAATTAGAGTGGAGAGACTGAAAGCCAGGCCTTCTCGTCCAACATCAGTGCCTGACCTCACAAATGCGCTTCTGGAAGAATGGTCAAACATTCCTAACGATTCACTCCTAAACCTTGTGGACAGCCTTTCCACAAGAACTGAAGCTGTTATAGCTGCAAGGGGTGGGCCAACTCAATATTGAACCCTACAGACTGACTGGGATACCATTAAAGTTCATGTGCGTGTAAAGGCAGGTGTCCCAATACTTTTGGCAATATAGTGTAGCTGTGCTAGGTAAAAACATATATATTATAATATAGCTGCAGCTTGGAACAACTACTTTATTTTAATTTAATTTATTTAACTTAGGCTAAATATAATTTCTTTTGAGTGGTACAGGTTATTTTAGATTCAAAATATATGTTACCCTAAATAATATTTTTGTTGTTTATGTGTGTGTTCACATGTGTATTTTTTAAAAGAATAGTCTCTATCATTTTCGTGTACTTCTATCTGAAGTGACTAGTCGATCCTTCCAGTTCTTCCCTGTTCTAAACTGACCACACAAAGCAAAGAAACTGATCTGATTAAGCTTGGCCAGTTTTCATCCTCTGATTGGCCACTCAGAGGTACAGGATACTGTGCAGACACACAGCATGCCTGTACTGGGTAGTTTGTTCAGCCACCAGGGCCCCCCCATCTGACCAATCACAGCCTGCCTCTGACTCAGACACCCCTGCACAGTGTCCTGTAACCCCACCCCACACTATCAAAAAGAAGAGAGGCATGGTTCACACGACAGAACTTTTAAACCTGTGGAAAAAGGTAAAACAAAAGACCAAAGGTAAAAGCAAAAGCAGTTATGGTTCCTACATAGTTATATCTGAATTAGAAAGTGTCTATAAAATTGTATGGTTACAACTTCTTTAAGGTTTCTTTTGGTACAATTGTAAAATTGATCAAATGTTTGTCATTTTATGTAGGCATATGATGTCATTATGACATCAGGGGATAGGAAGTAGTCAATTCTTGTGATTGGTGGATGGCTCTTTAAATATCAATCTTTTTTGGTACTGCACTTGTCACCTGATGAAGAAGTCCCGTATGGCCCCAAAACATTGTTTTGGGTTTTTTTGGCTGTGGTGTGGTCGTCAACACATTGAAAGCTTCTTTGAGCTCCCTGGTGTCCTGGTGACATATACTTTGAGTGTTTCCGATTTCCGAACACCCACTTACAGCCTTTTCCAGGAATGTGTGCTTTGGGAATATCTTCCTGGATACCCTTAATAGAGTCAGAGGCAGCAATAAAAAAACAACATTGTACCTCTCCAGAACCATATCTAAAACTAAAATACCGTAACAGTTTTTGCTATGCTTTAACACTCATTGATAAAAACAGTTCAGCAGATTAAAAAAAAAAAAAAGTGCTATAAAATGAACTTTAGTTACTCTTCAAGTATCCACACAACTTAAAGTATTCTGATTGGTTTGTTACTACTAGGTTCAGTCTAAAGCTACCTATAGTCATATACAATTGTCTACTAAGTAATCGTATAAAACACAACAATTGCTAACAAATATACTTCAAAAGCCTGTACAACCAAAAACAAAAAAATATATTCAATGTTTAATATATAGTATCTTGATTTTTTTTATTGTTGCCCTCCTCATTATACTATCACATTTGCTGAAAGGTGGAGTTATACTTTAAATATCTATTTTATTCTTGGACAAGCTGGAAATAATCTAAAATCGGTCATTTAGTACAGATTGTAGACACAATTTTTTTTAGTTATCAGGAAAACATCTTGAGCGTTGATCTGGTTTTACTCATTTTAGACAAACTGCGTGTCACATTAACTACCTCCAGGAAGTTAGTCCAAACACAAAATAAACTGTTTATGCCCCTGCTCAGATAGATAGCATGACAGATTGTTATTAGCTGTAGACAGATGAAATGCATTAATTTGATCATGAGCGTGTGTTTAGATTTGAGCTGCCATGTACGCTCGAATCTGACGCCTCATTGCGATTACATAGTTAACACCAAGTTACAACCCAATGTAGCCAGTTCTACAAATGAATTCACCGAAATGCTGACAAAGCCAAAAGTTGGAGATAATAGAATGTCAACGTACTAGAAAGATAAACAAGAGGTCTTCACCATGTATAAAATGTATTTTAATATAACAAAATGATATATCCGAAACTGAACTCCTGTGTTTATCTCTCTAGTTAACATTACTGTATAATATATAACTGTATAATATCTCCACTTATGTGACCTCGGCACGATAAAACAGTTCTTCTATAGCAAATGATTAGCAATGGTTTAAGAGTTTTAGTGGACTCTACTAGCTGGAGACTTTGTAAAACTGAGCAATAATAGCAGGTCAACCTTCATGCTCAGCACAGCTGTGATTTTGTCCTCATCTTTCTGCTCAGTTATGGTATCTCTACGCTGCTGCTGGATTCTTAATTATTTTGTATGGGAAATTTGAGCATTTAGAGTGTGATACTGTTGCTTAGTCTACAAGGACACTGTCGTGGGGGATTAAAGGAGAAGTAGGGCCAAAGCTCTTTTGGCCGTGCTTCCACTTTGGATCACAAGAGTGCACTTCATTTTGCACTCCTGTGACCCGTTTGAAGACAACTGACGTTAGTGAGCTGGTCAAGCCATCCATCCAAATGCCTGACCAGCAGCTGGCTCAGCCTCTCGGCGAGCCACTGAAAGCCTGAGCCAGCTGCTCCCACCCTCTGCACAGTCCAGCGCTCCAGTGAGTGCTGGAGGAGCAGAGCAGAGAGCCGGTGACCGACAGTCACTGGACAGTCACCGACAGTGACCGACAGTCACTGGATCTCTGCTCACTGAAGACCGAAAATGGATCGTTCAGTTCTCGTCTTAGAGGCAGTGAGGGACCAATGCTACATCCACCTAGGTTAGTATGACTGTTTGTTTGTTTTTTTAAATTCCCATGCTTCTCTTTTAATGTGGTGTTGGTACTACTAAACCGTGATTTGAGAATGTTAGTCCCCTGGCTATCATTCTGAGTATTTGATTTCAATGCAAAGTTGATAATTCAGAGAGAGTTTAGAGGTTAGTAGTTTTGACTCTTTATAGATACCCAATTACAGCATGCTTGTTTTGAGAAGGTGACAGAAACATTCCGAATCAGACACAGTTAGACATCAAGCATGTTAAGAAAACCGCTTTGTTACTTCTCTCATGACAGAGTCACTTAAATGTACAATGTAGTGTAAAATAAGTTACGGAAAACAGTAATGGTATGACAAAGTGTTCCCTGTGACCAAAATGTTTCAATGCAGTTAGTGAAATCACTAAAACAGATTACTAGTGGTATGCTGACTTTGCATTGATTACCTGATTGCTTTGGATTTAATGAGCATCTTGAATGCTCACTCCCCACCCATGAATACTAACCTTGGCCGTGCTCCAGCATGCCTCTGTTTATCCATCAGAGCCCAAAAATGCCCTTCTTACAGGTATGTGGAGCAAATAACCCCCTCCCCTTCTGCTCAGGATCCCCTTATTCTCAAAAATGCAGTGCTCAGTCCTGAATGGCCATTGTCTATTTTTCAGCACTGACAAAGTGTTATAGCATTGATAAAACATACAGTATACCAGTTTATTTAAGTCAGCATAATAATATGAGGAAATAACAGCATCCTGTTCTAACATGTTCTCAATACATTAAAAAAATACAACATCATATATGCGTATCACTTTCAGCTAACCAGGTCATGGAGAAGTGGTTTGTCACTGTGAAGCGTGTTGACCCGCAAGAGAGTACTAAGGATCTATCATACGCATAAATGATGTAATGTAATTTATTGGGAAACTGGTAGTGCAGGATGCTCTCCATCTGCTCATTTTATAATGCTGATTGAAAGGATAAGTTTAACTGTGGGAACATGTATTTATGGTGGAACATGTAACATGTTCCCAATGCTGCAGGCCCCCCCCCCCTTCCCCTCTGACAGAAGTACTGGGAGAAGTTCCCTGTACAATTTGAAAACAGCGCAGCCATGCGGGGCTCCGCCCACAGGGCCACGTCATTCATTCACAGACTTTCATGAATGAATGAACTGCAAGTCCCAATAGCCTTAGCTTGGCTTGTAATTCTCAACAAACTATCATGGCACTGTGGAGAGCCATGGTAGTTCATTTATTCTACCTGTCAGCACATCTTCTTGCCCGTACATTATGACAGGTCTGCAGGAGACCTGCATTGCATCAGTGAACTGCTGATCGCTGGTGCAATGCTTTACAGGCTCCTGCAGACAAAAATAATAAATGCACATTTTTTTACCTGCAAAAAAAAATGTGCATTTATTATTTCTGTGCAAAAGCTGAACTTATCCTCTTGATCGATACTAAATGTACTATATACTATATGCTTGTAAACATTTCTGTTATGCTGGAAGTAAAGTCCTGCTGTGATGTGCTACATGTGATTACTTTTTGTGATGCCACCATTTCGGTACAAATGTAGAGTGAGGGGTAGGGCCTTTTCTGTATTTTTGTTATTTAAGTCATGGAATGTAAACAGGGCACATAGAGAACAATTGTTTTTTTTGTACCCTTGCAGAATGCGTGCAGAAAAACTGAAGTTTTTGCACCATGAAAAGATTCACCAGAGATGAACAGGAGGGATGACACCTATGTACAGTTGCCATAAGCTGTGTGATACTGTATCTACATAGTAGACAGTAAATGAAAAAGAATATTTAAAGAGGTAATGCATAGTGGTTAATGCAAAAGAATTCATACAGAGTTCATGCTAGCAGCGGACTAACTGAAAATCTGCCATAAATTCCACATTATGCCACAGGATTTGGATCATTTGCCACAAAATTATGTTTAACATTTAAACACACCTAATGTTGACCCAGTAAACAATAATAAAATAAATTTTAGTAAAAGAAATTACAACACAAGTCCACCAACCCAGCATGAATATAACTTGCCTAAACCACAACAGCTTCCATCATAAACTGTTATATATAAAATCCAAACCAATTGCTGTAGGTCTGCATGCTTGAATATTTGTGGACACATAAACTGGAGTTCTCTAAATCCGACAATGTTGTTATAAATAGTGATGTATATTTTATACTTTAAATATAGCGTGCAGTGCACTGTAGCATCTTTTCATTGATTTTCAGTACATACAGAGCTATACATAATAATGCTAAACAATGAATAAATATAGATCTTAAAGTTAAAGGATTTTTCTGTTTATTGAAAAATTGGAACTCCTCTTGAGAATATTTCTTCAGTCTTTAGCACCATATTTTTAAATGTAAAGATAAACTACATTTGTTTTGTTTTTTTTAACATATGTTTAGAAGTTATAAACTGCATTTGATTTTTTAAATATATGTTTGTTTAGAAGTTTTAAATTGATGTTTTATATTTTTCTGTTATGTATATTTTGTTTTACCAATAACCATTTCATACAAATAGAGAAAGTGCAGCAGAAGCTGTCTGCCTTTAACATTTCTCTCTCTGATGTAGACTACCTCAGAACGGAACAAGCACAAAGGGACAGAGTCATGTACTCATTTACTTGGTGTATTAACCACTTGCCCTCCAGAGGATTTACCCCCCTTAATGACCAGGCCTTTTTTTGCTACTTGGCGCTGCACTAATTCAACTGATAATTGCGCAGTCATGCAATGCTGTACCCAAATGAAATGTATGTCCTTTTTTTCACACAAATACAGCTTTCTTTTGGTGGTAATTGATCACCTGTGCGCTTTTTATTTTTCGCGCTATAAACAAAAAAAAAAAGACCAAATATTTTGAAGAAAAACAATATTTTTAACTTTCGGCTATAAAAAAATATATAGTAAACTCAAAGTTAGTTATAAATTTAGGCCAAAATGTATTCTGCTACATGTGTTTGGTAAAAAAAATCCCAATAAGTGTATATTGATTGCTTTGTGTGAACTTTATATCGTCTACAAACTATGGTACTGCAATTTACTCCATTTTTTTGCTATACAGCACTGCACTAGTTTAACTGACAATTGCGCAGTCATGCAATACGGTACATAAATGAAATATATGTCCTTTTTTTTTACACAAATAGAGCTTTCTTTTGGTGGTATTTGATCACTTGTGCGCTTTTTATTTTTGGCGCTATAAACAAAAACATTTTTGAGAAAAAAAAATGTTTTTTGAAAAAACGATATTTTCTCATTTCTGTCATAAAAAATATCCAAAAAAACAAGTTTGTCATAAATTTAGGGCAAAATGTATTCTGCTACATGTTTTTGGTTAAAAAAAATCCCAATAAGTGTATATTTATTGCTTTGTGTGAAGTTTATAGCATCTACAAACTATGGTATAGATAATGAAATTTACACAGCTTTTACTTTCTGACTGCCCATCACATTTTTTGAGGTGCTAAAATACCAGGATAGTACAAAAACCCTAAAATGACCCCTTTTCAGAAAGTAGACACCCTAAGCTATCTGCTGAGAGGCATAATGAGTCCATGGAAGATTTCTTTTTTTTCCACAAATTTCTGGAATATGACAAAAATTTTTTTTTTTTTTACACAAAGTTGTCATTTAAATGATATATTTCTCACACAAGCCATTGGTATATGTGGAATTACACCCCAAAATACATTCTGCTACTTTTACCAATTATGGGGGTACCACATGTGTGAGAATTTTTGGGAGCCTAGCCACATACAGGAGCCTGAAATCCAATGGCCACTTTGAAAGCCTGAAGGTGCGTAACTTCCTCATTTCACTTCCTCACTACCTATCACAGTTTCGAAGGCCCTGAAATGCCGGGATAGCACCAACCCTCCCCCCCCCCCAAATTACCCCGTTTTGGAAAGTAGACACCCCAAGAAATTTAAAAAGAGGAATGGTGAGTATTTTGCAGATCTTATTTTTTCTCACAAGGTTTTGAAATATAAAAAAAAGAAAAGAAAAAATATGTTTTTGTTCTTTATCTTCAATTTTCAAAAACTTGTGGCAACAAGCAATATCTGCAAAATACTCACCATGCTTCTGATCAAATTCCTTGGGGTGTCTACTTTACAAAAAGTGGTCATTTGGGGGGGTTTGGTGGTATCCTGGCATTTCAGGGCCTCCGAAACTGTGATAGGTAGTCAGGAAGTGTAATGAGGAAATAAAGCGCTTTAAAAGCCTGATGATGCTTATTGGATTTTGGGGTCCTGTACTTGGCTAGACTGCCAAAACTTCTCTCACATGTGGTACCCCCATACTTGAGAGAAGTAGCAGAATGTATTTTGGGGAGTAATTCCACATATAACCATGGCATGTGTGAGCAATACATAATTTAAGTGACAATTTTGTGTAAAAAAAAAAAAAAATTTTTCTTTGTCATTTTCCAAAAACTTGTGGTAAAAAAAATAAATTCTTCTTTTGATTCAGCATGCCTCTCAGCAAATAGTTTGGGGTGTCTACTTTCCAAAAATGGGTCATTTTGGGGGGTGGGGGCATTTTATGCCCAACATTAGACGTTTATGCCACACATCACTCACTCTTCTAACCACCTAAAGAACAAGCCTTTTCGGACACTTTTTGTTCACATGAAAACAATCAGTATTTTTTGCAAGGAAATTAATTTAAACCCAAAACATTATATATTTTTAAAGCAGACACCCTAGTGAATAAAATGGTGGGTGCTGCAATTTTTATGTCACATAGTACTCGCTCAGCGATTTTTCAAACACAATTTTTTAAAACAAAATACACTTCTTTTACTTTTAATGCACAGAAACACAAAACATTGGCCAATTATTTGGTAAAATATAAAAGATGATGGTATGCCGAGTAAACAGATACCAAACATGACATGCTTTAAAACTGCACATGCCCCGTGCAATGGCGACAAACTGCATACGTTTTTAATATCCATAGGCAACATTTTAAAAGCCTTTACAGCCTTTTATTTGTGTCGATACCTCACATGCATGGTGCAATCGCTGTTTCCATACTGGCAAAGGGTCAACTCTCACAAATGCAGATGCGCGCATGCGCGGGTGGCGAGGGTACTTTTTTTTTTTTTCTTAAGTTATTTAGATTTTTTTTTATTATTTTTACACTGTCCCCTTCATTTTTTTTTATCACTTTTAATGCTATCACAGGGAATGCAAATATCCCCTATAACTTCAATGTTATATATTCATTGTCATATATTCTTTTTTGAGAAATCTGGGTTCTATCAGACTCTAGATATCTCCTCTGCCCTTACATTATCTAATCAAACCAAGATCGGTGTGATCAGATGCTTTTCCAATTTACAAATGGCACTGTTTATATCCTGTGAAACGGAAGCGATGAAATGCTCGTAGCTTCCGATTTCTATAGAGATGATTGGCACCACTCTGGTCTCCAATCAGCTCTATGGTCAGCTGGCAGAAACACCGGCTGCATTCTCAGGTTGCCCCAATGGCACGGGACTGCCTGAGAAGGCCGTGGAAGGCATTGGGGGAGGGGGAAATGTAAAAGCAATCCTGCAGCTAATTACCTGCTATGATTGCTTTTACATAAAAGCCGATCGCCAGCTGAAAAAAACTATACCAGGATGATGCCTGCAGCTGTAGGTATCATCCTAGTATAACCATTCAAAGTCCACTGATGTACCAGTACCTCGGTTTAAGAATATAAATTTGTTCTGCAGGACATTTTGTATAGCGAAAAATTTGTAAACCGAAACACTGTTTCCCATAGGAATGCATTGAAAACCAATGAATCCATTCCGAAGGTCAGAAAAACAGCAAACTAATGTGGTATTTTAGTAGTGACAACCATGTAGTAATGTTTCAGCTGTCAGTGGGGTTTCCCACTGACAGATGAATGTAAAAGAATTGCTGGCAATTAAAAAAAAAATTTTAATTGCAGGCAATTTACTCAGCTGTCAGGTGCCAGTTTTTAAATATAATTACTTACTGAAACTTATAAGTATAGCCTGTTGTCCGCTCATAGGTCTTCTACATCTTGACCCCATATCTGGCACGCTTGCTGGGGAGAAATTGGTTGAATGCAAGGCGGCCAGAAAAATTAATGAGGGACTCATCAACGCAGATTTTTTTGCTGGGGAGTATAGACATCTGCAAATTTTTGGTTAAGGTGATTTGTGAGGGGCAGAATTTTGTGGAGCCGGTCAAATTCAGGGTCACCCCGAGGATGACCGAGTGTATTGTCGTTGAAATGCATAAAACACATTATACTCTCATATCTATGACTGGCCATGGCAGCAGAGAACACGGGCATACGATGAATCGGGTCTGTGGACCAATACAACCGCAATTCATTTTTTTTTAGTAATGCCCATGTTGAGGGTTAGGCCCAAAAAAAATTTTTTAATTGGAAACCGTAATGGCTTTCCATGAAATGGTTTGGCAAGGTTTGAATTTGGGTTGGCGACAATAAATTGTTGCGCATATAAATTGCTTTGATTCACAATCAATGCATACAGTTATTCCGTGAAAAACAGATCCAAAAAAATCAAGGGGAGTAGTTAAATTTGCTGTTTCCAACTGAATTCCAGGTTGTGCAGTGAATGGGGGAAGTATGGGTGCTGCAGAATTTCTGGGCTGTAAGCACATCCGGAAAGATACTAGGGGCTCTACGGGCCTGTGTGCGAATTCTTTGTGGCTGCGGGACAATACTTGTGCTCGCCGCCGCACCAGCTTGTACTACACCTATGGGACTCGACACGTCACCAAGTCATACTGCAGTGCTGGTATTATTATTATTATTATTATACAGGATTTATATAGCGGTAAGACAGTTTGCCCAGCGCTTTACCATATAACGGGAGACAATACAGCAACAATACAGTTCAATTCAAGAAGGTTAGGAGGGCCTGATCCTGGGAGCTTAAAATCTAAGAGGTATGTAAAAGACCAGGATGTACTAGACCGCTAGTGCTTGCCAGTTCACCAAAAGGTGGCGCGGCACTAGTACTGGCACTCTGTTGCATATGAGAGTCATCAAAATTTACTGGCAAGTGCTAACAGAGATCAGGCCTGATTCTGCGGTTTTGTGTGCAATGCATCAAGTGACAGTGACCTACTGACACTGCACTTGCTGGGGGAGAAGGGGGGGGGTAAGCATAGGGGCTAAACGTAGGTGCTGGCAGGTGCCAGGGCTGATCCCGCTAATGCTGCGTTTTTGGGGACACTATACGAATGTGAACGCTGATATAGTGCTGATCTGATCAAAGATATTGATCCATTCCAACACTATACTAGCAATGGAGGTTTATTGTGTATGAGCGTCTTCCTGGCAATCAAGGGGTTAAATGTGATGACTGGTGTACTGATGGGCAATCTGGCGCTATCTGGGAGGGGCATGAAATCCACGGGAGCATAAATCACGTTCTTATATGTGATTTTGCACACCCGTGCTGCCCTGTAGCAGTATTTCTGCTATAGGGCGGTCAGGAAGCGGTTACAAGCGGTTTGTGTTATGGCGCTGAGTTACTTTAACTGACAATTGTGCGGTCATGCAATGCTGCACCAAAATGAAATTTACATCTTTTTTTCCCCACAAATTGAGCTTTCTTTTGGTGGCATTTGATCACCTGTGCGCTTTTTATTTTTTGCGCTATAAAAGAAAATGCCAATTTTGAGAAAAAAGTATTTTGGACTTTTTGCTATAAAACATGTCCAGTAAAAAAATTTAAAAATTAAAATTGGTCATTAATTTCAGCCAAAATGTATTCTGCGACATGTCTTTGCTAAAAAAAAAATCCCAATACTTGTAAATTAATTGGTTTACGTGAAAGTTATAGGGTTTACAAATGGCGGTATATATACTGGATTTAAAAAAATTTTTTATACTAATAATGGCGACGATCAGCGACTTATGGTGGCGATCAGCGACTTATGGTGGGACTGCGGCGGACATTCTGACACTGGGGGGGAACTGACTTGGGGTCACTGACATCCCCAATGACACCAATACAGTGATCAGTGCACAAAAACTCCACTGACACTGTACTAATGGCACTGCGTAGCATGGGGTTAACATTTTAGGCAAAGAGTTAACTGTGTGAGGGGAATATTTCAATAGTGGTCGGGGGGTGTGTTCTTTACTGTTGCAGGCTGTCCCGGAAAGCTGAAAGCTCTGCTCTCCGGAACAGTGTGCTGGAAACTGACAGGGAGCAGAGCTGCACTGTAAACAATGCAGCTGTGCTCTGTGCCAGTGTTTGCCGGCAATCGCCGGGATCCGGTGGGTAATCACCGGCCTGAACCCGGTAATTGACACCCGAGGCCGCAATCGGCTGCGTGGGTGGGGCGGTCGCGCGCCTCCCGTGCGCCCCCTCTCCACGTGATTTTGCACAACGGTGCCGCCCTGCCACAGTATATGTACTGTGGCTGGTCGGCAACCGCTTAAATTCAACCTGAGTTACTGACATCCATACATAACAAGCAGCTTGTTTGATACAAAAATACTATGAAAAAAATGTACTGACCATAAGGCTACGTTCACACTAGCTTTGTCAGCAGGCATCAGACAGGCGTTTGGGAAGCATTTTAAATGCTTCTCAAATGCCTATGAAAATTCTGCACATGGCAGCACACAGTGCTGTTCACACTGAAGTGTTAGCGTTGTGTTGCGGCAAAACTGGTGCCCCATGTCCAGTCAGGAGGAGTTGAAGCCTCCCAAGTCTATGGTGCCACTCCACAAATGCCTGGCAGGCATTTGCGGAGCATAATACCATTTAACTTCATTATAGGCGTTTGTGGTGCGGTTTTAACGCTTGGCAAACGCCTGTCAAACACCTCAAAACTGCGCATAGGGCGTTTGAGGAGCGTTAAAAATGCTTCCCAAACGCCTGTCAAACGCTATAGGGGCGTTTAGCAAGAGTTAGAAATAAAGTGAAGTGTGAACGAGCCCTAACACAGAAAGAAATGGTATACACAATCACCAAACTTGAAAGAAATAAAAATTAGCTAACCAAAGGGTACCCAGTGGCGTACCTCGGTTTACGAATTTATGCGTTCTGCGGGACTTTTCGTATTGCGAAACATTCATAAACCAAAACAGTTTACCATAGGAATGCATTGAAAAGCAATTAATCCTTTCCGGAGGTCAGAAAAAAAGTTTAAAAAAAAGTCATTTATCTGTTCAAAACTCAAAAATAAAAGTGCACTTTAAAGGCATAAATACTGTACAGCGATATAATTAAAAATTAATTCGTACATGCATTGAAAACCAATTAATCCATTCCAGAAGTCAGAAAAAAGTAAAAAAAAGTCTTCTGTTCAAAACTCATGATACAATGCACGTTAAAAGCATAGTACTATACAGGGACATGATTAAAAAAAATTTGTAAATGCAATGATAACCAATTAATCCGTTCGTATTGCAAAAAAAATTTGTAGACCAAGGCATTATTTTCAATGGATATTCATTTGTAAACAGAAAATTAAGTTAACCGAGGTACACCTGTATCTTCCTGAGTGCCATGAAAGTCACCAAATCCAAGAAGCTCAACATGGTCATCTTCACTCTGATCTATGAAGCTAGTGCTGCCACATCCCTATATAATGTGAGCCTATTGGTAGGAAAGGCTTAGAACACTGCAATAAAGAACATTATGGGGGGGGGGTAACTTCTTAGGTGCTCAACAAGACTAAAGATGAACCTCAGCCAAACAACTAAACACATAGATGAATGGGAGATATGTGTTTTCTCTGCTGCAAATAAGTAACACTTACAAATCTCCTGCCTACTCACACCCTGTGACTGGACATTGAAAGTAGAAGCAGAAGACTAATGCCGGCCATACATGGGTCGAAATTCGACCAATTTGTTGTCTGAAAAACAGACCTAAGAATAATTGGCCGATTTTCGCTCTGTTAGTGGATCAATGGCACCGGATGTTTTTCATGGTTCCTCCCCTTTTCGGTGATCAGGTATGTTGGGAAATTCGTGAACAAACGAACAAATTTTGTAATATCTTTATTGTTACACAAATATGATTAGCATCATATCTGATACTAAGCACATATTTATTTTGATGTGTGCAGGGCTTGTGTGCAGGGATTTTTTGTCAGCGGGAACACGGGGGGAACACAGTTCTGGCACCTCCAGCATTGAAAGTATGTAATGGCAAGGGGTGCTGGGATGTGCTGGAAGGTCTATTGATTCTGGCTGCTGGGGGAATCTATTGTCATTGGAAGGGATCTGTTTATGTATGGAGGTCTATTGTTGCTGGGGAGGCCTATTGTTGCTGGTGGGGGACTGTTTGTTGCTGGACAGGATATACTGTTGAGTGAGGGGTCTATTGTTGCTGGGGTGATATTTTGTTGCTTGGGGGGATCTATTGCTGCTGGCTGCATGGGATCTATATTACTGCTTTTCTTGTCATAATTAACAAATTTCATATAAATGACATAGCACCACAAAATGATACTTGGCTGTGTATTCACTATAAGGTGAGTAGGGGGTGAAACCAAGGGACTGTGCTCGGAGGTGGGTAGGGAGGTGGAGACAAGAAGTGATTCAGAAGGGGGGAGTTCCTGCACCTATTCTCTGAGAAAAAATGCCCTGCTTGTGTGGCATATATTACTTTTGCTCTACACTCTGAGCGTAATGGAATCTGGAATGATTGTACATGCCTGGTATTTTGTGATCTATATTTAATATATGATCTTAAATCCATTTAAAACATGCTTGGTTAACTAATCCAAATAATATAAAATCGACTTGGCTCCTAGCAACTAACCATTTATAATGTTTTCAACTTGGTGTGTACTTTGTTAAGATTTTGTTAAGTATCACTCTCAGAAAACACCAAGCAAGTATCAAAAAGTTCCTCAACACACCATTTCTCATAAATGTGTTTCTTGTCTAGCATAAAAAAAACTAAAGGCTATTCATGAAGACCTGGCAAAATGGTGGTATTATTCTTTGTGTGATTTTAGATTAGTCATTCTGATAAGGGTTCCAATATTTGCCCAAGTATTTTCATATACTGCCAGCTGGGACCAGACTGTTACTCTCCACTTATAAAGCAATCACTTAAGCAAAACACAGTTATGGTATTAAAAGGAGCAGATCAAATTATTCTTGGCTTTAAATATACGCAATGTTATATGTACTCAACCTTTAAACTCTCAGGTTATGTACAGATTTTGTAAATGTCATTTTTATGCTATCTTATTTTGCTTGCCTCGGGATGTCTTGTGACTGCTATCTGTGTGTGGCAGAGTTTTGCAATTCAAATCCGAAAAAAAAAAAAGATGATAACCAGCAATTCAGTGAATATATTAAAAAATGCAATTAATGGAAAAGGGAAAAAAATTAAACACAGCCCCTAAAGTACAAAATAAAAATAAAAACTAAAGTGCATTTAGTACATATGACTACATTCTATGGAGAAAAACTGCATTAACAACAAAAACGAAAAAAAAATTGACCATATGTTACACGGAGTACATTGGCTAAGTATTTAGCAGTGGTATTAACTACAGTGCAGGGTTGTTCCCTATATTTACATACTGTTCACTCACAACAAATGGTAGAAAATCCACTAAAGTTTCACTGGGACAAGGGGTATGAGTAACTTTTGCTCTCTTCTGACTCCATGGAATCTGATTAATACAGTTAAAAAAAAAAAAACTTTTATTATTTTTAATTCTTGTTCACTACTTATAGTAAACTATTAGTTCAACAAGGAAAAACGTTCTATATAATTTGTTCTCCTCCATCCAACAAAATGACTGAGGTACCTTCACAAACTATTACCTTTAATTGCACAGGAGATTAGAAAAATGCACTTTTGTGTGACAAGTTCAAACAATATTTTAAAGGTGAATGTCAATCAAGACAAAAGTTGTTCTAAAAATTATATCAAGAATTGTACGTTCAGGATTGTATCCGAAAATAAGCTATCCAAGTATCACTATTAAAGGTTAAAACCCCATAGACTCAGACATAATAAATTAATGGAACCATTTTAAAAAGTATCCACTGTGGGATCGAATTTCATTGTCTAGACAATGAACAAGGGGTGGGGTACTGACCCTACATCTCACTTTATTTTATTATTATTATTATTTTTTTTTTTTACTTTTGGCAAGTTACTGCTAGCCAGAAGACCTTGGAACCTTTACAAGTTAGGAACTGATGTTGTACAGAACGTTTTCAGCCAAATGGTACACTCAAAAACAAAGTAAATTAACTGGCAGAATTCAGGGTGGGCTTTCACAACCACATTGTCTATGCATTCAGGGAGAAATATGATTTCAATTAAACATTCATAGAGAAATCAAATTCAATCTGTATTTAGAATATAAGGATTTGTTTTAAACAACTTTCCGGCAAGATCCTGGGGAATGATGAGTAGACCAAATCTTGTTAGTATGTTCTACAATCATTCCCTAGGATCTCGCCAGGAGGCTAGTGATATCAACAACTGTAGTCCAAAAGTCAGGGATAAGGTAACTACATTCACCAACATTTTTTCTCATAGGGTTACATTTTTCTTACTGCAGCATTTGGGCATGGGGGTGCTTCAGCAAATAAGCCAACCTTGCTTTGATGTCCACAGTCTGCTTTAAACACTTGCCGTCCGGCCGCTGTATATAAACGGCCAGACGGTGGCAGTCCAGGGGCGGGTTGCCTTTCATAAATGGCCAAAAATTCTTCCTGCGCCTAGTAAAACACTCTAATACAGGTTCTATCCTGCTGCTGTGCACTGTGATCAACACAAACAATGAAAAAAAGGAAAAAACAGCGCAAACATAGACCTTTACATGAAATCAATATTACAAAGTGCAAACATAAATGAAAAATTGATCAGTGGTAAAGTCCATCAAAATAAACCAAAGTTCAAAAAATATTAGTGCAAAAAAGAAAAAGAAAAAAGAAAAAAAGAAAAAAATATTTTCAAATTCTTCTTCTAATATAGAGGAACTTCCACCTTCCACCCGTGAAAACCAATATCAAATGCACTCACCAGATAAAGGTGAAAAAAACGCCTCTTAGGAATTTTATGGGATCCTACACCCTCTTTCGTATCCACTCTATAGGAATCCTCCTCTCCACCATAGGCTCCACCATCCGACCAGGGAGAAAAAAATCTCAGATAGTGTAATATTGTAAGACACCATTCATAAGTGAAATCAAGGATTAAGGTCACTCACATTCAATTCAATTTAAAAAGGCATATTTATTAGGATCAGCTTCTTCCAGATAAACAGTAGATGCAAGGCAACCTCCCACGGAATCTCACATCACAGCTCCAGGTTTCAGCAGAAGCTCTACAGAGACACCGCATATACAGATCCCAAAAGATGGCCGCTGGAACGCACCGCTCAGCGTGCGCTCCACTCACCGGAAGTGACGTCAGACGTACGGAGTACAAACCGGAAATGCGTCAACGCGTTTCGCCCCTCCCATCGGGCGTTCTCAAGACGTTCATTTCCTGTCTGAAGCTCCCTTATATACCCAGCAGAGACCCACCCCTCCGTTTCAATTGGTCAAAACTCTTCCCCGGGATGATCAAACAAACCACTCCTCCTGTAACGTGACGTGAGAGTCCCTTACAGATGAGGTAAATGCCTATACAATTAGAAATCTTTTTACATGTTATTCCTGACACTATTAAATTATCTCCCAGAAGCGACATGTATATTACCACATGTCCCCAGTGGGAAAAACACGAACAAAGTATTAAACAATGCCTCACTATTACAAACAACTTTCTTTAATATATGAGCAATGAATACTAAATAGTATAAAATGAAAATAAATATGAATGTAAAGAAAATAAAAAATATATAAGATGAAAATAAAAATAAAAATAAAAATAAAAATGAAAAATAAAAATAAAAATAAAAATAAATAAAAAATAAATAATAAATAATACATAATAAAAATAAAATAAAAACAAATATAGATAAAACTAAAAATAAAAATAAAGAATAAAAATAAAAATAAATATAAAAATAAATATAAAAATAAAAATAAATATAAAAATAAAAATAAAAATAAATAAAAATAAAAAATTAAATTAATTAAAAATAAAAAGAAAAAGAAAAAGAAAAAGAAAATAAAATAAAAATAAAAAATGAATGAAATAAAAATAAAAATAAAACTCAAAATAATATGTGAAATAAAATAAAAAAATATATATAAAAAAATAAATAAATAAAAATATAAATAAAATTAAAAATAAAAATAAAAAAAATAAAAAATAAAAATAAAAAAATAAAAATAAAAAAATAAAAATAAAAAAAAATAAAAATAAAAATAAACCAATAACAAAAATAATAAACAAATTTAAAAAATGCAATAGCATTACAATGTGTAAAAAAAACTATTAATAAGACACCTGAGGAATTTTTAATGGAAATAGTCTATGCTCTTCTTATTTTTATTTTTAATTTTATTTATATTTTTATTTATTTATTTTTTTATATATTTTTTTTTATTTTATTTCACATATTATTTTGAGTTTTATTTTTATTTTTATTTCATTCATTTTTTATTTTTATTTTATTTTCTTTTTCTTTTTCTTTTTCTTTTTATTTTTAATTAATTTAATTTTTTATTTTTATTTATTTTTATTTTTATTTTTATATTTATTTTTATATTTATTTTTATTTTTATTCTTTATTTTTATTTTTAGTTTTATCTATATTTGTTTTTATTTTATTTTTATTATGTATTATTTATTATTTATTTTTTATTTATTTTTATTTTTATTTTTATTTTTATTTTTCATTTTTATTTTTATTTTTATTTTCATCTTATATATTTTTTATTTTCTTTACATTCATATTTATTTTCATTTTATACTATTTAGTATTCATTGCTCATATATTAAAGAAAGTTGTTTGTAATAGTGAGGCATTGTTTAATACTTTGTTCGTGTTTTTCCCACTGGGGACATGTGGTAATATACATGTCGCTTCTGGGAGATAATTTAATAGTGTCAGGAATAACATGTAAAAAGATTTCTAATTGTATAGGCATTTACCTCATCTGTAAGGGACTCTCACGTCACGTTACCGGAGGAGTGGTTTGTTTGATCATCCCGGGGAAGAGTTTTGACCAATTGAAACGGAGGGGTGGGTCTCTGCTGGGTATATAAGGGAGCTTCAGACAGGAAATAAACGTCTTGAGAACGCCCGATGGGAGGGGCGAAACGCGTTGACGCATTTCCGGTTTGTACTCCGTACGTCTGACGTCACTTCCGGTGAGTGGAGCGCACGCTGAGCGGTGCGTTCCAGCGGCCATCTTTTGGGATCTGTATATGCGGTGTCTCTGTAGAGCTTCTGCTGAAACCTGGAGCTGTGATGTGAGATTCCGTGGGAGGTTGCCTTGCATCTACTGTTTATCTGGAAGAAGCTGATCCTAATAAATATGCCTTTTTAAATTGAATTGAATGTGAGTGACCTTAATCCTTGATTTCACTTATGAATGGTGTCTTACAATATTACACTATCTGAGATTTTTTTCTCCCTGGTCGGATGGTGGAGCCTATGGTGGAGAGGAGGATTCCTATAGAGTGGATACGAAAGAGGGTGTAGGATCCCATAAAATTCCTAAGAGGCGTTTTTTTCACCTTTATCTGGTGAGTGCATTTGATATTGGTTTTCACGGGTGGAAGGTGGAAGTTCCTCTATATTAGAAGAAGAATTTGAAAATATTTTTTTCTTTTTTTCTTTTTTCTTTTTCTTTTTTGCACTAATATTTTTTGAACTTTGGTTTATTTTGATGGACTTTACCACTGATCAATTTTTCATTTATGTTTGCACTTTGTAATATTGATTTCATGTAAAGGTCTATGTTTGCGCTGTTTTTTCCTTTTTTTCTTTCATAAATGGCGCCCGCATTTTCAAGCTGTGCGTGCTCGCTGGGAGCGCGCAGCACCGCGATCCGGTGCCCGCTGTGTCCTCCGGACACAGTGGAACACCGATCGTCGTACGGGACCTTTGTGCGAGGTCCCGATCATGTGATCACTGATATACTTGTATATATTGAGATAAAATTGCTTTCATGGTCTCCATCATGCTTTCAAATCTGTTTAGGGCAGCAAACCTCCACTTTCACCAATGGGTTTTTTTATTAGCTCTCAATTGATTAATTGTCCAATACTCCCCCACCCCATCTGAATATAAATTTAGTACAACTTTTGGGTTGGCAGGCAAGGGTTAGGCATGGCCATTTTTGCATCACGTGCCATAGTCTACGTTAAGCGTTTGGCATTTTTAACATCGCACTTTAAATAAAGCACATCAATAAAGGCAAGTATAAACTTTAGTGCTTCACTCCAAAGACAAGTGTACTTTCATGTGTTATTTCTTTCCCTCAGCCTGCTTTTCCCCTCTTCGCCCTCAAACATGCTCCCACTAATCTTCCTTTTTGCAATAACGCCCTCTCTCTTTAAACTCTCTTTACCCCTCCTCTCAACCCCACAGCTTATACATATCACCCTCACTTCTCAATATTACTGCACTTATCTTCTGTGACTTCTGAGCCCACATAATGTTACCACTTCCAAATCACTGGGGCATTTGCCCTTGTATGTATCCCACTCCCACCTTACCTCCCTCAACCTACCTACTGTTACTGAAACCTGGCTCCAGGAATCTGACTCTGCCTTTCCAGCTGCCCTCTCCTATGGTGGCCTCCAATGGAGCTGGACTACTTCTTTCCCCGCAAAGCACATCCCAGGTTCTTTCTACACTTCCTTCCCTGTCGCTCTGCTCTTTTGAAGCACACTGTATTCATCTTTTTTTTCCCCTGTTTGTCTGAGGACGGTAGTAATTTATCAGCATGGCTAACCTACTTTCTCTCCTTTGCAGTGCCCACCATCATCCCCACTGATTATATTATTCCAGGCAATGTTAACATGGCAGTCACCTCTCAACTACTCGACCTAACCTTTTTTTAAGCTAACGCAATGGACTCACACCAATGGCAACGCCCTCAAACTTTGTATTCTCCCACCTCTGCACTCCCTGTAAACCTCTCTAACACCTTTTTTTTCCTCTCTCTGATCACAACATTATCAGTTTCATACTCTCCCTGTCTTTAACCCCTTATGCCTCTAACCAGCAAACAGTTACAAATAGAAACCTTCGCTACCTCAAACCTTCCCTTCTTCAATCTGCTACTGACTGTCTTTATGAGAAAAGTGATCCTACTATGTCAAACTGAATTGCTGGCCTATACAGCAATATTGCCAACATGTACCTGGCCAACACTATATCCACTTTAGCAAGCACAAAAAATATGAAAATGACACTAATAACTTTAAAACTTTACCCAGAAATAATATATGATTTAAATCATTTATTTCAACTGTAAAAAATTGATGCCCTCTTGTTTAAACAAGCTCTTTACAGTAACTCGTTTTCCTTAAATACTTTAATTACATGCATCAATTACAGGGAAATAACTTGTTCTAGAAAGGGAGCAATTGGGGAATAGCAATGATTACATGATATCATTTAATATTAGCTTCCAAAAACAATATTTCATGAAATAAAATGATTTTAAACAGGCTAATTTTACTCTCTTGAGCTCCAATTGAAGACGATTTCATAAAAACACAAGAAATAGGACAAAAAATGAAAGTGAGTAAATTATGTGAATACTTATCCTTTACATACAAATTGCAAAAAAAGTAATATATTAAAATGTATTTTTATGTGAACTGAAAAGATACATACTGAAAGATTTTAACCATTTTTTTTTTAAATTATACTTAAATTCCTTGCTTTGAAGGTAAGCATGCATCCTAATGAAGCGTTATGATACAGTTGGTGACCTGCTTTGATTATCCAGGCATGACCTTACCATACAGTATTTTTTGGCATCTTGATTTTTGCCATATCTTTGGCATGTATTAATGTACCAATAAAGCAGATTTATTATATTTTAAAAATATACAGCCTTATCTCATTTTAAAAATTCAGTGAAAGTGAAACTGTTGCTTCTCTACTTTAAGTGTCTAATGACAGGTACTAGAAGGGTGTCTAATTTCTACTTTGTTATACTCTTAGCATTTTGCACCTTTTTTAATTTGTTAAAGACAAAATGTTAAATTTTGGAAGAAACATTGTTCAGTAAACTACTTAAGCAAGTCCAACATGAAATATTTGTTCTAAGTGTTAGGCTTTAGGGGTAAAAGCATTCTAATATATCCAAAACCTTATATTTTTAGAAATGTAGAATTTTTTACTTTGCTGAATGGTGAAAAAGTGGGTTGTTTCTGATCCATAAATATATTTAAGTTATAATTATACACGTATGGCTTTCTGGAATTTCACGATTGTGCTGGTTGCTTCCATGATTATGAGACTGTTGTGACTTCACTCTTTAGCTTATATTACATTTTAAACAGGATCTAGGTTTGAACAAACAGTGCCGCGCTTTCTTTGAATCCAACTCCCTAAAACCATATATGAATACAGAGAAAAGTATATATATAGATCTCCTGTGAACAATTTCTATATTACAAAGTCTCTTAATTAAATGCTTCTTCTTATTTCTGCCGCCAAACAATGCGTATTCCCAATTGCTTTGTGTCTTCTTAATATTAATCCACCACCAAAAACACCAGATGTGCCCTCACCTGGAGTTTTTGACCTCACACAAAGTTAGGTCAAAAAACAATTGTGTCTCTTGATGTGGATACATCTTGTATAAAGAGTCTTCCTTCAGTAGTGATAGGTCCAATTAATACCTCCTCCTCCACTCAGCATGTATATGTCAGAAAGAGTAAGTGAAACACAATAGTGCTTTATCCTTTTATAACACGGATTTATAAAAAAAAACATTAAAATTGGCCACTCACATTGTATAGGTGCTCCATCACATGCGAAAATCCAAAAAAGAAATCACATCGTGTATACATACAGACAGCCTCCACTTCCCTGATCTGTTATACCAGTGTATCGGCTGACTGTGAGCGTTGTGACATCACCAAACCCCTCCCCTATGCGTTACGCATAGGGAAGGCCCTTGTCCCCATCAACATGGGGACAAGGTGGTTTGGGGGGAGCCACCCTGCCCCAAAGCACCCCCGCATCTTGAGGGCATGTGGCCTGGTATGGTTCAGCAGGTGGGGGGAGCACTCACTCATCCCCCTCCCCCTTTCCTGACCTGCCGGGCTGCATGCTCGGATAAGGGCCTGGGGGGACCCCCACACCATTTTTTTTTTATTTTGGTGTAGGAGTTCCCTTCAAAATCCATACCAGACCCAAAGGGCTTGGTATGAATGGCAGGGGGGACCCCATGCCGGTTTTTAAGTTTTTTAATTGCCGACAATTCTTTTACATTCAGCTGTCAGTGGGAAACCCCGCTGATAGCTGAAACATTAGCACATGGTTGTCACTACAAAAATACCACATGACTAGACCAAATAACTCATGTGGCATTTTAGCAGAGTTTACTTTTTTCTGACCTCAGGAACGGATTAATTGGTTTTCAGTGCATTCCTATGGGAAACACAGTTTTGGTTTATGAATTAATCGCTATACGAAAAGTCCCGCAGAATGAATAAAATTCATAAACTGAGGTATGCCTGTGTATCTGGCATCTTATGTCCACGTCAAGGGACACAAGCGGTTTCTGACCTAACTTTATGTGAGGTCAAAAACTCCAGGTGAAGACACATCTGGTGTTTTTGGTGGTGGATTAATATTAAGAAGACACAAAGCAAATGGGAATACACATTGTTTGGGGGCAGAAATAAATAAGAAGCATTTAATCTAGAGACTTTGCAGATTTAGAAATTGTTCACAGGATATATATATATATATATATATATATATATATATATATAATTTTTTTTTTCTCTGTATTCATATATGGTTTTAGGGAGTTGGATTCAAAGAAAGCGCGACACTGTTTGTTTATTTTTTTTTACAGTTTTCTATATTTATGAGTATAGGTGTAGGTGTGAGCAGCTTTCTCTTTTTTAGGTATATTTCCTGTTAAGTTGATATATTGTGGTGTTGTTTATTAGCTGCTCGTGAGAATCACTTGGTATCATTTGAGGATCTGATTTTTTTGCTAAAAGACCATGGGACTGATTTACTAAAGGCAAATAGGCTTTTCACTTTGCAAAGGACATGGCATTTGCAAGGAAAGTTGCACGTTGCATGGGAATTTTTCCCAGAGCTTAGTGAACGTGGTGAAATTTCACTTTGCAAATACCTAATCAGATACAAGAAAAACCTGCATTTTGACTAGGACATGATTGGGAAGCTCTGGAGAAATTTCCTATGAAAAGTGCAACTTCCCTTGTAAAGTAAACAGCCATGTATCTGAAGCTAGTCACTGAAAATCTATATAGAGTCAAGAAAGTAAAGGCTGTATGTGCAGTTTGAGCTTCAACTAAATAATTCTGTAAGAGTAGGCTTTTGAGGTTAGCCTGGTAAATGTATCAAAATGAGTACATAGTTCCAACTGCAGGCTGAACATTTTTATATTTTCTATGTATCAGTGTTTGCAAAGTAACCCTGGTTTGGGTTACCCAATTTACAATATTTCCTAATATTGGTACACAGTACCCCCTAATTGTACACAAATGTTTTCCAAAAAGATATACCATCTGGGTCTCCTGGTATACTACGTAGTACAGTCTGAACAATGCTCTCAACCACTGATTAGAGCTAAAAAGGTAATGTACAGCAGTTTTTATATTAGGATCAAAACAAAATTTTTGTATTTTTAATGAAGGAAACAGAGAAAGCGCCTGGTTCCTTTTCAAAGTATTTTAGTCCCTTTGATGAAAAAAAAAATTGTTTGCAGAGTTCGTTGCTTCAAACGGAAATGTACTCACAAAGTAAATTTAGTTATTCACAAAGTAAATAAGTAAATAGGTGAGCGGTGTCTCATCTACTACTGAGTGGCTAAGGTTTCAATCAGAAGTGTGCCTGAAAGAGAACTACAAGTGTTGTGCTGTTAGTTTAGCTAGTAAGCAGTGCTCTATAAATCCTATGTCAAATAGTAATTATCAATTTGTTATGTATATCAGATATAAATCACCAGGTTAAAAATATATACATTCTCAAATGAATTAAAGAAATGTTATTGAACAAAGTTAAAAGTTGATTAAATCAAATTAATGAAGAGTAAATAATAGGGATGCATCAATACATTTTTTTTTTTCTTTTTACAGAGTATGAGTACAGATACTTTTTTTTTTTTGTACTCAACGATACCAATTACCGATACCCGCAACGGTTTTGTGTACACTTTGGCTGTCAGCGGGGTAACCCTCGACAACTGAATCAGTGATCAGTTTGTAAGGACGTGGCGGCCCAAATCCTTAACCACTTTGGTTCTCACACCTGTTCATCTCTTATGGACCAGAGCAATTTTTACATTTCTGCTATGGACTTCTTTATCTGGCGATAACACTGCATAAAAGATAACAACGTAATACATATTTTGGTTTTTTTTACGGACAAACCAGGCTTTCTTTTCTTAAATATTGGCTTGCAACAATCTTAATTTTTCACAATCCTTACACTTTGGTCGCACTGGGTGTAACTTGGCATGTTATCTGCATGCCATGCGACTTCGAAAATCGTATGCCAAGTCGCACCCTATTGTCCACAATTAAAGCGGTCATATCGGTGCAGTTCTGACTTATTTGGAGCCGCACAGCTTTCTAGAGTAGAACATGCACTACTTTTGGTGCGATTTGCATAGGCATCTGTGTCAGATGTCTTGCAAATCGCACCTGAAATCAGCATGTACCCCGACTTTGAAATCGTGCAACTTCACTCCAAGTCGTACGATTTCAAAGTCAGGCTTGATGTGACCGGGATGTTAGACAATTAAATGCAACAAACCTAAAAAAAAAATTAAATTTTTTTTTTGCAGTGCTAGTTTAAAAATAAATAGTGTTACTGCATATAAAATGTGTGCATTTTTTTCAGTAATTTGTCCTGTTTAAAATGACACTAAAATACCAAATACGCATCCTATGGCTTGGAAATTCTATACCTCAACAAAGCCAACAGAAAGAGGGATATCCTTTTTCTACAATATCTTACAGAACATGTCCATTTAAAAAAACAAAACAAAAACAAAACAATGCTAAAATGAGAGGATAACCTCAATAACATCTGTACTCCCAGTCAGTGGACACTAGCCTTTACAGAAATACACAAAGCAACACACTGCGTCAATCACTGGAGAGGACTCTGAAGATCATAGATAGATGGTATTATACACTCTACAGAATAGCAGAATAGCCCCGGCCATTTGCCCTTTGTGCTGGTGCAACTGTGGACATGTAGGACACTTACTACATACCCTGTGAGAAAGCCCCTGCCTACCTAACCAGCTTTTGGATCTTCCACCTATTATCCTCAATCACAGAGATTTTGTTCCCCCAACCCAGGCTTAGCAATACTCCACACTGGGATAGGAATCTACCCACACCCCTTTCGACCGGTAGTCACTCATATGCTCTTAGCAGCCCACTGCACCGTGCTCAGTAACTAGAAAACAGTTAAATCCCCTAATATATCAGATGTAACAAAAAAAAAAAAAAAAAGTCCAGCAAAACCACACCTATGAGCCTCTTTTGCCAATTAATTTTCTTACATACTCAAACTTTGATAAAAAGTTTTAAACTGGACTGAGAGAGGCAACAGATCTTAACATATTTATAACTGAACGGGAATAACGGGAGCTTTTTTAAATGTGAAATATGTATTATAATATTAACGAACAAAACAAACAAAAAAAAGTTTTCATTACTAATAGTTTAGTAAAATAGAAATGTATACTAGTGTCTAGCTGTGAATGGTCACAGCGATCACATGCACATGTCATGTGATTAGCTGTGGCCAAATCACAGCTAAGCACAAAAAAAAAAAACCCCTGAATGAATCGATGTCATTCAGGTAAATGCTTGCTTAAAGAAAAGTAATTCTTTGCCAGAAGCAAATTGTGTAAAAAAAAAATACTGATCACTTCCCCAAAGTAGTACAATGTTACTATGGTAACATTGTACTACTTTGGTCATAGTGACATATGAAAAAAAAATCTTACAAAAAAAATGTAATAAAAAAAAAAAAAAAAAATATATATATATATATATATATATATATATATATATATATATTTTTTTTTTTTTTTCATACTGTTACCAGTCAGTGTCCCTGATCACCGCCATGCCAGTTATATGATGACACTGTACTGCACTGGTGACAGTATGTAAAAAAAAAATAGTGAAAATTATTTTTTTAATTTTTTCATTTTCTGAAAAATTATGACAAAAAAATACAACTTTAAAAACTCGCCATTCCTCTTATGAAGTACGTCGGACTGTCTACTTTACAAAAAGGGGTCATTTGGGGGATATCTGTACTGTTCTGACATTCTTGGACCTCAAGAAATTAGATTGGCCGTCAGTACTTCAGGATTGATCAATATTCAGATCTATACCATAGTTTGTGAACTCTATAACTTTCCTACAAACTAAATAATACATCCTAATTTGGGTTATTTTCACCAAAGACATGTAGCAGAATACATCTTGGCCTAAATTTATGAAGAACAATTATTTATTTGCAAACTTTTATAACAGAAACAAAGAAAAACATGTTTTTTTTTCAAAATTTTCGGTCTTTTTTTGTTAATTTAGCAAAAAATAAAAACCCCGGCGGTGATTAAATACCACCAAAAGAAAGCTCTAGTTGTGTGAAGAAAATGATAAAATTTTAGTTTGGGTACAACGTTGTATGACCGCGCAATTGTCATTCAAAGTGTGCCCAGTATGGAAGTGGTTAATGCACGCTTCAATAAGTTTTATACATGTTGCAGATTCCGGCACAGAAAAAAATCTGCATGTGATACTAGTGTTGTGGTGTGAACAGGGCACATAGAGAACAATTGATTTTGTTGTATCCATGCAGAACACATGCAGAAAAACGGCCGTCTCTGCACCATGGTGTGAACGAGCCCTAAAAGTGTCTCTAAACCCAAGAACAAAAATGGATATTCCTTCCTTTCCATTTGTCCTTCACTTTACCTAGTGAGTTTAGCAGTAACACAATTCCTGTCCTAGGGTTACATAGCTTATGCACAGTACTGTATTTATTTCGGAGCAGCATTGCCATCCTAGGACCAGAAATGAACACCCTACTCATCTTATCTCCAAAATATAAGGAAAGTGTTCTGTGGTCCACAGATAAAACTGGGAACAATCCTAACGAATAACACTGCAGCACAGTCACAAAGCAGAATTATTGAAAACAGATATCACAAAACACTTTCAAAATGGTATAGTTAAAAGAACAAAAGCAAATAATATGTTTATTGTTCTCCTAGATTGTAAGCTCCAAAGAGCAGGGTCCTCGATCCCCTCATGTTTTGCATTGTATTGTTATTGTTCTGTCACATGTTCTGTCCCCCTTTGTAATGTACAGCGCTGAGCGAACTATTGGCGCTTTATAAATACTGTATAATAATAATAATTGTTCGGGTTTACATACCCTTAAACATGCATATAGATATAAGAATATAAATGTCATTTAAATATGCACCCCTCAACTTTGCCTGGCATCTTTTGCCTAAGCTACTTGGAAAAGATTTAAAAAGCTGGATAAAACTAAACTAATCTGGCCGACTGACTCTCCTGCTGAGAAATATCTAATAGGACAAAATGATTGCCTGGGTTGGATTATCACTATTGTTTTCCCCTGAGAATGGTCAGTGGAAGGGAGGATTGTGAAGTGTTCCCCCAATTTTCTTTATAGTCAAACCAGGATAAAGAAATCTGTGCCCATCCTCCTGCGTATCCCAGCCCAACATAATATGGCATGGCATATCCATGCTATAACATCTGACATATTCCTTCAAAAAAATTATACTGTCCTGATCGAACAGATTAAATAACTATAATGCCAAGAAAAAAAAAATGACACCAATACAGTCTTAGCCCTGGTTCACACAAATTCATTTTTTAAAGCGTTTTCAACAGTAGTGATTGGCATGACATGGAAAATAAAATGAGTTCCAATGGAGAGCATTCCCGTCTATGCTGTCCAGATGCAGTGCATGTTCAAAAAGGGTCTTAAGCGTCTTTGTAGTGGTGCGATGCGATTTTGAGCTCCATAGAGTTGAACAGAAATTGCAAGGAAAATGCTTATCTGTCCAGATGTAATGTGATCCCAATGAATTTTCAGCAGTGCTCCCTGAGTTACTGAACAGCTTTCAAGAAACAGAGAGAAAGAGATCTAAGCTGTATCAAAACCGCATTGGCATCCCAGGTGAATCGCACCGCAGATTCTTACTGAATCGCACTTGAAAACTGATGTAACTCGTACAGCTTCAGTCTGAACCTAGCCTTAAAATGCTGCCTGAATTCAATATTTTTGCTCACGGTAAACCAAAGAAAGGCTGATTCAGGCCTCTAAAACAAAATTGCAAAAAAAAACAAAAGAGAGATTGAAACATATTTATAATTTGTGTTTTAATGATCAGTAAAAACATCACAGAAAGTGTTTAAAAACCACGGCAAAGCCTTAAGATGCAGACTGGAACATTACCGGTAAGTAAAAGCCTTAATTGACTAAGCGAACTTTCTTTTGTTAAACATTATTTACTGGAATTCTGTGTAATTCAAAGTATTCGGTGAATTACTGCGTAACTTATTGCAATCATGGATTACATCGATTTCACACCCTTAAATTCTCATGTGCTGATATAATACACATTTCTAAAACACAGCTCTGACAGCGAGTCACCAACAGCATCTAAAACTCAGCCTGTATTATACACACAGGGAACAGCAGGGGGAAACTGAAAAGTACACATACTTCTACAAGCTTGGCCAAAACAAGTACTCCAATTCTGTTTAAGATCCAATTAATGATATTACTAGTTATGACCAGAAACTTTACTAGCTTCCTCTGAAAGGATTTGAAATTCCAAAAGGCAAGCCTGCTTCAGTCCTTTTTGGTGGATAGATAGATAGATAGATAGATAGATAGATAGATAGATAGATCGATCTAAAAATACATATAAACTTTTACATAATTAACTCGGTAGAGTCAATAAAAGATTAAGAGTTATTATTGTAATATAGAATGTTTAGTACTATATTTTTATATGTTGGATAATGAATACAGATATTTGATTTACAGATGCTTAGGAGGTATGTTGTACTTTTTGCACAAAAAAAAAAAAAAAGATAGAAAGATTAAAAAAAATAATAATTTTAGAACATATATCTATATCTATCTATCTACACACACACACACAGTTAGGTCCATATATATTTGGACACAGGCACAACTTTAGTTTTATTCAGGTATTTTCCAAAACATATTCAAGCTATAGTTATATAATGGATATGGGCTGAAAGCGCACACGTTTAATTTGAGGGTACATCCAAATTGGAGGAAGGGTTTAGGAATTACAGCTCTCTATGCAAGTGAAACAGGCCATTGTAAGGCTTCAAAAACAAATCCATCAGAGAGATAGCAGCAACATTAGGAGTGGCCAAATTAACAGTTTGGTACATTCTGAGGAAAGATGAACGCACTGGTGAGCTCAGCAACAGAAAAAGGCATGGACGTCCACATAAGACAACAGTGGTGGATGATCGCAAGATCCTCTCTATGGTACAGAAAAACCCATTCACAACATCCAGACAAGTGAAGGACATTCTCCAGGAGGTGGGTGTATCCTTGTCAAAGTCTACAATCAAGAGAAGACTTCATGAGAGCAATACAGAGGGTTCACCACAAGGTGTAAACCATTCATAAGCCTGAAGAATAGAAAAGCCAGATTAGACTTTGCCAAAAATCTAAATCTAAAAAAGCCAAACCAATTCTTTAAAAGCATTGTTTGGTCAGATGAAACGAAGATGAATCTGTGCCAGAATGACGGGAAGAAGAAATTTGTGGAGAAGGCTTGGAACAGCTCATGATCCAAAGCACACAACATCATCTGTAAAACATGGTGGAGGCAGCGCGATGGCATGGGTATGCATGGCTTCCAGTGGCACTGGGTCATTGGTGTTCATTGATGATGTGACAGAAGACAGAAGCAGCCGGATAATTTCTGCAATGTTTAGAGATATACTGTCAGCCCAGATTCAGCCAAATGCAGCAAAGTTGATTGGACGGCGCTTCACAGTACAGATGGACAATGATCCAAAACACACTGCAAAAGCAACCCAGGAGCTTTTGAAGGAAAAGAAGTGGAATATTCTGCAATGGCCCAGTCAATCACCTGATCTCAACCCAATTGAGCATGCATTTCACTTGCTAAAGGCAAAACTAAAGGCAGAAAGACCCACAAAGAACTGATGTCAGCTGCAGTTACAGCCTGGCGAAGCATCAGAAAGGAGGAAACCCGGTCTTTGGTAATGTCCATGGGTTCCAGACTTCAGGCAGTCATTGCCAGAAAAGGATTCTCAACAAAATATTAAAAATGAACATTTGATTTATGATTATATTCATTTGTCCAGTTACATTGGAGCCTGAAAATGGAGGGACTGTGTATTTAAATGGCTGCAGTTCCTAAAATTTGTACTTGATATTTATGTTCAACCCCTTGAATTAAAGCTGAATTTCTGCACTTCAAATTAATTTGGATTGTTTCGTTTTTATTTATTCAGGTGGCATACAGAGCCAAAAGTATGAAATTTGTGACTGTGTCCAAATATATATGGACCTAAAATGTAGAATGACAAAACATGTAATATTCATCAGATATTTGGCCGCATTGTTTTGCAGACAGGCAACTGAATTTCACTGTCTGTTTCTAGGTTCAGGGTGTGTGCCCCTCTCCCCCACCTCCCCTTCCCCCGGGTTTTGTCAGCAGATTCCAGTCAATAAATCATGTCCAGGACCTGCTGATCAGGAGAAAAAACAAACAAATTTTTTGTAAAAACCAGCACACATTACACATAGTTAGCCATACAGTTAACACTTTGATCGCCCCTAGATGTTAACCTGGCTTTCCAGTCAGTGTCATTAGTACAGTGACAGTGTATAGTATTATCACTGATCACTGTATTAGTGTCACTGGTGATCTCAGTTATGCAGTTAGCATACCTGCCAGCCAGCGTCAGTTAGCATCACATTGGCCTGCCACACTATCACAGTCCCAATATAAGTCGCCAAAAATAAATAAAAATCCCAGTATATAAATCATAATTTGTAGATGCTATAACTTTAACACAAACCAATCAATATACACTTATTGGGATTTTTTTTTTTTTTTTTTTAACAAAGACTTGTAGCAGAATACATTTTAGCCTAAATTTATGAAGAAATTGGATTTTATAATTATTTAATGGATATGATTTATACTAGAAAGTAAAAAAGATTTTTTTTCGTCCGGTGTTTTATCATTTATATAGTAAACATTTTTTTAAAAGCCCAGTAGTGATCAAATACCACCAAAAAATAGATCTATGTGTGAACAAAATTAAATATTAATAATTGCTGCATGACAGCACAATTATTATTATTATTATAGAGGATTTATATAGCGCCAACAGTTTGCTCAGCGCTTTAAAATATAAAGGGAGACAATACAGCAATGATACAGTTCAATACAAGAGGGATAGGAGGGCCCTGCTCCTCGGAGCTTACAATTATCAGTTAAAGTGCAAAATAGCAAAAAAATGGACTGGTCATGAAGGAGGTAAAACCCTTCGGAGCTCAAGTGGATATACTAGTCAACTTAATGAGCATACAACTTGGGCAGAAATTGGTATTGATTTACTAAATGCAAACAGGCTGTTCACTTTGCAAGGAAAGTTGCATTTTTGCAAAGAATACCCAAACACATGCAAAGAAAATGTAAAAAATGTTTTTACTTGCGCATGAATGGATGATGGAAGTAGCAGTGCTTCCCTTGCAAAAATACAACTTCTCTCTTGTAAAGTGAACTGCCTTTTCGCCTTTGGTAAATTAACCTACTTATATTGGATTTATTATTTTGTATTTATTTTCATTTAACAGTATTTAGATATTTTCCTGTATCATTTGCAAATGTAATTAACAATATAACCAATGTTTGCTTTACCTTTTTGTACCTATATGCTTTATGTACAATAAAGTTACCTTAAAGAAAAACAACAAACAAAAACAATATAGCCAATAAGAATGCAGGCACATTTTGAAATAAGTATGTCACCTAAAATGTGTAACATTATTTAGATCCTATTTACTGAGAAAAACATTTGCATGTGAATGTTAAGTCTCTTTCAAAGCTTTGATCTATTAGCTATAGAAGATGTACATAAACAGTCAGATAATGTGCATACACAAATATTTACTAGTTAGAAAAAGAAAAACCACTAGCTATGCTAGTTCCCAATTTATATTCTCAACCCTCATCAGGTGCTTTGTGAAATGATACAAAGTGTTTGGCATTCCCTGTATCCATTCTCTCTAATCAATGTGTTGCAGTGATAGGCAAATAAAAGCCTATTTCACTGTAATGATGTGTCCAGACTTCCCTCAAGTCAGGTGGTTACTCGCAGTTAATGATCTGTGACATGCCACACAAGTAGCCCTAAAAAGACGTATTATCCGCTGCATGTGCAACAATATTTGCTTTATGGATGGCTAAATGAATGAAGACATTCAATGTGACTGTAAAAAAAACGGTCAAAAAAAATCAAAAGAAAACTTACAAGTAACATGTTTCTCTGAGTGAACATTTTCCATTAATACTTAACCTTTTGCTGGAGTAGTGCAACCACATGTAATGGCTATATCCAGGAAGCCGGAAAGTTACCCATAGTTAATTTTTTATTCGCTGCTATAAACAGAATGTTTCATACTCTTAAATGTAAAAGATTGCCAGCCTCTCAAGGATTAGCCATCAAACTCTGATGTCACGCTAGGGAGAGCCGAAATCTCAGCCTGCGTTTACTAAATTATGCTGATCGTTATGACTACTGCATGAAGAACTACACACCAACAGGAAACAGATACTGATCACTTTAATTAAATGTACGTTGAACTTAAATCCCGAACGTGTTAAGACACGGACGTGGCCAATAAAAACTGGATTGTCAATCGAGCCACAAGAGAGTTAAATGTACGGGGGCTTGATATCTCCCATCACCTTCAGACGCTCCAGACGTTCACACATTTTGTGTTTATAATTTTATTTCATTTACTAGACTCAACTTTTGTCCACCATATGTCCACTGTAGATTAACCATTCTCTGGGGTACAATTAGGGTTCTCCATTTGTTGCAAGAAGACCTGAATATGAAGGACAGGGCCAGAAACAACATTTCTAGCTAAACCAAAAACAGAAGTACAGTCAGACGAAAAAATCTAAAGTTTATGTAGCATTTTTTTCTTTATGTCAACGTATGTTGACATTTAGGTGCAAACCAAGAATGGAATTTATGAAATTAAGCCATACTACTGCAAAAGTGAAGATGATGCAAGCAGTAGGGATGAGTGAATGATTCTGAGGCTAAATTACAGATTACACATTAGTAATTTCACAATGAAAAATCTCGGTTTCACTTCTTGTTCTGCTAAAGTGACATTTTTATTGAGAAAAAAAGTTCTGCTTTTCCCTTTAGTTATAGGGTGTATTTCATTTATTTATTTATTTATTTTGTGGAGATGTATTTTGCATGATTAGTGTGGTTTTCGCTGAAAGAAGATTTTTGCTGAAATATCAGGAAATTGGAAACTCCCAATTTCATTCATTCCATACCAGGAACATTATCTTTTTGTTAGTTTGGTGAGTAACAGACATTACATTTTAGAATATCTGTAATATTAAATTTGTTGAATTATTTTTAATTGTTGTTTCTGTGCTCTGCAGTGATGTAGCAGCTGGGAGGAGGAACCAGAATGATCAGAGGGAGGACACCGGGCAGTGTTCGATAGAAGTAACGCCTGTAGCTCATCACGAGAGAGAAGATTTTGGACACCACTTACCATAAAGGTAAGTATTAACCACTTCACATCTGGTCACTTTCACCCCCTTACAGTCCCAGGCTATTTTTCACACTTTGAATGAGTTACTCAGTTATGCAACACTGCACCCATATGAATTTTTTATCATTTTGTGAGACAGCTAGAGCTTTCTGTTGGTGGTATTTAATCAACTTTTTTTTTTTTTTTAATCTTTTTGTTATATAAACAAAAAAAATAAAAAATAAACAAACACCCACCTTTCTTGGGTAAAAATGACCCAAATCAGTGTATAATATTTAATCTGTGTAAAAGTTAGAGTCTACAATTTATGGTATATATCTATGGTATATATTTGAAATTTGATCAGTCCTGATTGTACTGACGGCCCTTCTCATTTCTTGAAAATGCCAGAACAGTACACGTACCCCGCTAATGACCCCTTTTTGGAAAGTAGACAGACTAAGGTTATTAGTAAGAGACACGGCGAGATGTTTGAAGCTGTAATGTTTTGCCAAAATTCTTTGCAAAATTACGAAAGTAAATAAAAAGTGTTTTTTCCCCTCAAAAAGTTGTCACTTTAACAAGTTAAAGAGGCAATAAACCCAAAACCAAAAATGTGACACATTACAAGTTATAAATCATTAGATGTGGTGGCTGCATGAGTTTATTTTCTCAGGCTTTTTCCCTGGTGATCTGGCCAATAACACACCTCCTTTATTACAGTACCCCCACTATGGATGAATGAGCACAGGGGGCACCTTTGGACAGTAGGGGGGAAAGGAAGTTTTGGATATACTAGCAGTTTAACAAACTAAAGCCATACTCCAGATACAACTTTAAAAGCAGTTACAACAAACAGGTTTTTTCCTTTTGGGATTAAGGTTTCAAATATATAGATAAAAGTTAAACACTGTAAGCACCCCTACTAGTGTTAAATGGTCTGCCTCATCTTTGTAACTGATACACTTTGCTAGATCACCAGATGGAAGCAGAAGAAAGTCTAAAAAAAGAACATGAATGCAGCCATCACATCTAAGAAATGGTACTCTGCAATATAATAAATATTTGCTTTCATGTTTAATACCACTTTAAATCTCACGCACGGTATAAGCATACTTATAATTGCATCCAAATACACATTTTGCTAGTCCTCTACACATCTAATTTACTGACTACCTATCATATTTTTGGAGACCCTAGAGCACCAGAATAGGGGAAACAGACAAAAAATAACCACATTTAGGAAAGAAAACACCCCAAGGCATTTTCCAAGAAGCATATTGTGTCTTATGGAAATGTCTTATTCTTTTTCGCCACAGGTGTTTGGAAAATGTGGAAAGAAATTGAAAATGTATTTTTTGACACAAAGTTGTCAATTAATAAGATATTTCTAACACACAATATGGACATACTTAGAATTACAGCTCAAAACACATTCAATTACTTCTCCTGAGCATGGCAATACGACATGCATAATACCTTTTCAATGCTTTGACTATGTACCTGACGTTGCAACTTCTGTATCACAAAAAGCAACCAACACTATAGAGAAAACAATGTACTGTAATGGTCGCCATGTATGAGTGGGCAGTGATTAAAGCATAGTGTAGCTTCACCTACAGCAGTTCCTGTTATTAAAAACAAAGCAGGCCCAACCTACTGTTACTTGGCTGTTCCCATGGCACAATGCTATGTTCATTACCCAAAATGTACAAGAGGCTATAAACAAAATGAATACCTATGGTTTCAGTTGGGCAGCTGTCCACAGAGGATGGGTAGCACTGGTGTCTCACAGGAACATAGCCAGTGGGACTTGCAGATGGATCAGTACTGGTGCCAGGCAGAAACATTGTCAGCAAACAAAGCAGTGGTCCAGGCAGAAGGCAGGAATGTGGTCTATAAATAGGTCAGAGTCAGTACAGGCAGCAGGCAGAGACATGGTCAGCAAATAGCCAAACAACTGGTCCAGGCAGCAGCATGTTCTATAAACAGACCAAGGTCAGGACAGGCAGCAGACAGAGACGTGGTCGGCAAATAGGCAAAGGTTTGGTCCAGGCAGAAACATCAGGCTTAGGGTCAGGTAAGACTGGACACAGGGTAGAGATATCTTCCCACCCAAAGCTCTTTGAAGCCTCCGGACTCCAGACCCTGATCTTGGAATTACAAAACCTGGAGGAAACTAAAAGCTTCCTTTTCTCCACTCAGAAAACACTATTCTGGATCGCTGCACTCTGTGAGACCTCTGTGTTGTCTTCAATCTCATTACTACAGTGGCAAGGCAAATCATCAGTCTAGGGTAGGCAACCTTAAAGAGGTGGAGATCTACTTGAACAACATGGGAGAAGTCAAAGATCACCAGGCACAGTGTCTCCTCACACCTGATTTCAACCTCTAATCACCGTACTACCATGTCACAATCACGTGCATTGCATGGAAATCATGGTTTTAAATCAGGTGGTGAGGAGGCAACATATCCCCTCCTCATCATCTGTCAAACACAGTCGGATCGCTTTTCAGAGGAGCAGCAGTGCCTGCTGCACTTGTGAATGGCTCTGAGGAAGAGGTTGTGTCCTCGAAAAACGCGTTAGCCAGTTGGTCATCCAGGGTTCCATTGTATGGACTCAGATGTTGTTTGGATCATACACCTTGTTCAGTTTGACATGCCTGTGTTATTATGGCCATTGTGAGTATGATACCTATTTTTGTTTCTTTAATAAATTATTTTAAACGATAATGCACTAGGTCGGTGCGCCCTTTTTCTGTTTCTACATTTGTATCCAGTGTATTCGGACCACCCCGGTCTGTTGAGGGCAGCAAGCAGTGCATATTCCAGAAAATTCCAGAACATTCCTATTGGGTCTACTGAGTCCTTTCCTAGCGCAGGAGTAAAGTGTTTGTTGTGTTGGATTTGCACTTGTGAATGATACCTTAGTTGCATTTGGTAGCTTCACCCTTAGGGCTCTTTCACACGTAAAGTTGGGAGGTTTTTTTTTTTAATTATTATTGCCTACACAGCCATGATCACAATAATTTCTAACTGTGTTTGTCATGAATGATAGCCATTTGTTTACTACGTCTGACTGTGATCACTATGATTGGTCACAGTGTTTACATTGTACAGGGCCAATCATAGCAGCGCTGTACCCTGATCTGTGATCCACTGTGCCGATGCCAAACTGGGAGGACGTTTGGGTATTCAGGATTCAGAGACCATGGGACAGGCCCAATCAGTAAACTGAGGGATAGGTAACAACATTGCCAACAGGTCCAGAAGAAAAACAAAGGATAAAGAACCTGAACAAAACACTCAGCGCTTGAAGCACTTTGCAGTTAAAGCTGGTATCAGCCGAGGCCTGAACATCCACCTAGTATAACCTGGAGAATGTGTTAACAGAGGGCCAAGTGGAGGCCTTGCAAATCAAAGAAGCAGATGCTTGATTCTGAAAAGTCCAACAGACACCAACTGTCTGAGTGGAACAGGCTCTGATAGGGAAAGGAGGAACTCTGGAGGAAATTACAAGGGCAGAACAAAGACTCAATCTTGCAAACAGAACCTGTGACTGCCAGGTAGACCCTGAAAGCCCTGACTACATCCAGGCAATGTAGGGAAATTCACTGGTCATGTTTTGAGGCAGGTCAATGAGTGCAATGAGAATCAATGGACCTGCAAGGGCTGATGCTACATACAATTTATACACTACTGACAGAGGCTTCATGTATAAGTACAGGAAATAGTTTGTCTGGACCAGCAGCGAGACCCCCAGCAAAGCTGAAATTAGGCTAGGCTTCGTTCACACAATACATGCAGAAAAACTGAGTTTACATCAGTTTTCATGTGAGCTTCAATGAGTTTTATACGCATTGCAGATTCCTGTGCAGAAAAAAATTTGCATGTGATACTAGTGTTGTGGTGTGAATACGGCATGTAGAGAACACCTGATTTTGTTGTGCCCTTGCAAAACGTGTGTACAAAAACTGACATCTCTGCACCATGGTGTGAACACAGCTTTAAAGGCTGGTAGGAGCACCGATAGGGTCTCTTCTGTCACAGAAAACCTACCCATCATCGTCTAGTGTTACTAAACCCAGGATCCTGCATTCATTTTATCTGGTCTCCCACAGTACACAGAACATGGAAACAGAAAATGCAATATTTTTTAGTAAATATAAATTGCTAAATACCTTTTCTCATACGCAGTATATAGCAGTCTTATGACTTCTATTAGCGTGCATTAGTTAAAGCTTGTAGGAGGAGTTTTCATTCTCCTCTGACTGTCCTATGAGACCCTCTATCTGGACAGTGCTGATTGGTCCTGTTGCGATCACATGCACCCTCCCCCCCCCCCAAAAACAACAACTTTATAGCAACATACACCAAACTGAGCATGTGCAGAGTGCCTCCTAGGTTTCTGTACTATCAGACGATGGATTGGGGGATGTGGAAGAAGGGGAGGATCACAGAAGACAGGATCAAAACAGCCTTTTTTACACAATGTGGACGATTAACCCCTTAGATTCCACAGTGAGCATAACAAACATGCTTTACTGTATATACAGACTGATTTTACTTAGTTTAGAAGTCAAGCGAATGTAATGCATAGAGTTCAGGGGTCAGGATTAAGTAACGCATAGAGTTCAGGGGTCAGATCTTTAGGTGTTATAGAACTGCAATGTAAGAATTGAAACAAGGCTGGATGGACATAAATTCTTTGGCAGGTGATTATAACTACCATAAAGATGAACATAAAATAAAGAAGCTAGTAGCTGAAGCCTGATTTTTACAATCCACTCAGATAGAAATATAGTGTGAACTACCATAGCCAATAGGCCACATTCTATGGCAGCTACAGCAGGGTTGGCTACCCACCATGGCTTACATACAGTACCATCATGCAAGGGGACAGAAAAAGTCACAAAGTTGAACTCTAAACCCTATTAAATGATGTATTATATCCTATGTATTACTGATTGTTCTTTCCCATAGTTTTACCAGAAATACATGCAGAGTGGCTGTAATTTCTATTCACTATAAATACAGGCTGAAGTATACTCCAAGTATTGAGATTTTTTTTTCCTCTTGAGCTGGACTGACCTTGATTTATGAAATGGTGGGAAACCCGCTGAAGGATTTGCTTAGTGAAGTGGCAGATGAGGTGTGGGGAGTCTGATACAGGAGCCTGGCAGCAGAAATTTCTATGGATTTCAATTTGACGTCAGAGGTAACCAGATGTGGCTAGAAACAAGACTACTGCTTTGAAGTGGTATGAACGGGGCGATGCATTCTGGTATGGATTGTTACGTTGTTTTGGAAAATTCCTCGAGTTCAATTTTCACATTCATAAATTATCAACTTCTGTCAGAAACTTAAAATTGGAAAAGAACACACTAAAACATTTATACTACTAAATAAGAAGAAAATCAACAGCCCGGAATATTTCTCACAAAATGGGCACCGACAATACTCAATATGCATTTCTTCTGCCACAGACAAAAGTGAAAGAGAAGCCCACGGCAACTTTCAGACACTAGTTCCAGACACTTTAGCATGAGGACATACTGTTATAAACTGGACCAGTGCTTTGCCAATGCAACATCAATCTCCTTATATTTTGCCTTCCTTTGTTCCACCTTTTCTCCTTCAACAAAGATACATAGTAACGTTGAAAAAAAGACACTAGTCCATCTAGCTCATCAATTAAAAAAAAAACATACACAAATAGAAATCTCCATATACACAATCCTATACCCACAACTGATCCACAAGAAGGCAAAAAATGATCCAATTTGCTCCAGTAGGAGAAACAAAATATCCCTCCTGATCCCCCATAAGGCAATCAGATATTCCCTGGATCAACTATCCCTGTTATTACTTATAAATATTAGTGTCCAGTTATATGTTGTGCATTTAGGAATGCATCCAGCCCTTTTTAAAATGATCTATCAAGCTGGCCAGAACCAGATCCTGAAGGAGTCCATTTCACGATTTCACTGCTATTACTGTAAAGAAACCTTTTAGTATGTGAATGTTAAAACTTTTTTCCTCCAGACATAAAAAGTGCCACCTTGTCCTCTGTAATGACCTGAAAGTCAATAGCTCTTCACCAAGTTCACTATATGAACCACTGATGTATTTATACATGTTGATCATATCCCCCCTTAATCTCCTCTTCTCAAGAGAGAATACATTCCAGTTCCTCTAATCTTTCCTCATAGCTGAGCTCCTCCATGCCTCAGTTTGGTTGACCTTCTTTGCATCTTCTCCAGTTTGCTGATACCGGTGCCCAAAATTGCACTGCATATTCCAGATGAGGTATTACTAATTACTTGTAATTACATTTTTAAATGATATATTTCCTCTTTTGTTACACTAACTCTATGTAATGCAAACAGATCATGGATGGTGGGAGGGGCAGCCAGGGTGAAATACACAACTTCCTAAAAACATCACAGTCCTGATGTAAGCTGTGGGCTGGCTATTGGGTGGGGGACGGGTTTTTTTTCAGCGGGAACGCAGGGAAACGCAGTTCCGGCACCTCTAGTAGTGAATGTATGTAATGACAAGGGGTGTGCTGAAGGGTCTATTGATGCTAGCTGCTTAGGGGAGCTATTGTTGCTGGACAGGATCTATTTTTGCATGGCAGTCTATTTTTGCTGGTGGGGAAGTGGCTTATGTTGCTGGGGTCAATTGTTGCTGGAAGGGATCTACTGTTGAGAGAGTGGCTGCTGGAGAGTCTATTAATGCTGGCTGCTGGGAGATCTATTGATGCTGGGTAGCTATTTTGTTGCTGGGTCCACTGATGCTGGGGGGGGGGTCTATTGCTGCTGGTTGTGGGGGATCTATTTTACTGCTTTTCTTGTTATTAACAAATTCCATACACATTACTTAGCACCACAAAATGATACTTGGCTCCATATTCTCTAAAAGGCGCAGTACTGGGAGGTGGGTAGGGGGTGGAACCAAGGGACAGTGCTCGGAGGTGGGTAGGGAGCAGAGACAAGAAGTGACTTAAAAGGGAGTTCCTGAACCTATTCTCTGAGAAAAAATGCTGTGGTGGGGGGTATGCAAATGACAAAATACCTTTCTGGGAAGATGCAAGTCTAAGAATGGGCATTCCTAGGCAGGCTGCATTTGTGTGCAAACTGCCCTAGGCAAGGCCCACATGTGATACTGAGCCTTTGTGACTGAAAAAAAGCAAAACCTAAAAAATGGAAAAAGCAGGCCAGACAGTAAAGCTGGGGAGGAAAAGTCTAGACGATGTTGGATATTCTCCACCTAAGAAATGAGGGGGGCTCTATTTGACTTGCTGCAGCTTCTAATGCGTACTGTGAGAAGTTCAGTGTGCAATTAAATGAGAGTAAGCAATTTCAGTACAGGACAGGTGACTGTACAACTGTGCAAGACTGAAGGTAAGGCTGTTCAGCTTTAATGCAGTCTCACTCAGATGCACATATTTGCTTTCTTTATCATATGTTACGGAACACAGAGCAGACTATTCATGACTATGTGGGTTATATACCACCTACAGATGGACACTGGCTGACTAATCAAAGAGGAAGTCCGCCCGTATATAATCCCTCCTACACAGGAAGTACTTGTTTTTTCACAAGTGTCTGTAAGGTAGATGTTCACTGAAGTGTTGCATGTGCTCTAGGAGCTTACCTGAAGGTCCAGATTAGTTCCATTAGAGAATCAGGGACTTTATTCAGGTCCATGCAGAAAGCTGTTAGCCAAAATGGATGGTAACCAAGCCTTGTTGGATAAGGAGAAGAATCCTTGGGGTTTTGCCTACAATGCCACCTTATGGCGCTGGACCCTGCATAACGGAACCCTGTGCAGTGTACTACTGACCAAGGTGCTTTCTGGCAGGGTGCTATATAGGTCTGAGGCAGAAGCCCCACATTATGGGGACCGAGTCCTTGAAAGTCTGCATGACAAAGCTGGCCGTGATGGGTTAAGGTTAGACTGCTGTTATGATTCAGGCTCCTGTGGCAGAAAAGGTTAGTTTATATTTGTAGTATTTCTTTGAAAATCTGACTGGTCATTCTCCCGGTGGCCTCTGGGGGCAGTGTGCTGTTGGTCTGGCCATGCTGTATGTGTCTTTAAAGGAGTACTGGGCTGCAGTTTTCTCCTCCAGCCATTAGAGGTCATGGGGCTGCTCTCTACAGCCTACACTCTACAGCAGTGAGGACAGGAAGTAGATAGGTGGTCATTTTAGCTTGTTTTTGTAGCCCCATCTGGTTGGCGGTTTGTGAGGCTCCTGAGAGGTAGCAGAGACACAGAGCAGTCTATGGCTGGATGATGGTGCGTGAGTATTTCCATTGGGGGAGTTGAATGACCAGACAAGACATTATTATACACTGCATTAGCCTGCATAATCCCAGGGGACTTGAACAACTGTTTTTTTGATACACCCCTGCAGGGGTATTGTAAGGAAATTCCTGTGAGATGGTTGGCGAATAGACGTGCGCATGCGCACAGAAATGCACGATCACGCACGGCGAAGATTGGCGCCAGACGGACTATTTAAAAGGTGCCTCTGCCTGTGCTGAGTGCTGACTGGTCTTCAGCTATTCCCGTTTCCTGCTCGTTCCTGTGTGATTTCCTTGTTGCTGACCTGGCTTGTTCCTGACCTGACTCTGATTACTCTCCTGCTTGATACTTGTTCCTGACTTTGGCTTGCTTATGATTTGGTACCTCGCTATCGGCCCGTTGATGACCGACTATTCCTATGACATTGCTCCTGTCTCCCATCCCTGCTTCCTGCCTTGCTCTGGTGCACACCTGGCAACCTACCATACCAGGTCTGCATATCACTACTGTTCCTGAATCGGAGGTTCATCAGTCTTCCAAAGTTTCCAACTGCAAGAGCTGCAAACAACATCTGCTGGCGCTCTTGTCCCCCTGGTCCCTAGACACCCTCTGTTCCACTTCCAGTGGGGTCAGGGCTAGTGACACAAGTGAGGCCGACCTCGTCATTTCAGTCTCCAATCAGGTACGTGACAGGTATCAGTGCACTTAAAGGAGTTGAGTCTCCAGGGTAGCTTGCATTTGATCTGCAGGAGCTTAAATTTTAGGTGCACTGAAGCAGCATTTAGGCTGTGTTTGATACATACAGTATGTGTTTGCCTAGCATGGAAACAAGTGCATTTAATTTTGACGCATTTCTTTGACACAATACACTTCTAGAAAACGGGCAGCACTGTATGACATTATTGCATGCATACCTGCGCAGTTTTTTTTAACTGTATATTGAATAAACTGCATTTGTACAAGCATTCGTACGTGCATAGACTGCATTCGTATACTTGATGCTTGGGCCGCATCCATGCATATGTGCCTGATGCATGGGCCGCATCCATGCATGCGTACCTGATGCCAGGGCCGCATCCGTACCTGATGCCTGGGCCGCATCCGTGCCTGATGCTTGGCCCGCATCCGTGCCTGATGCTTGGCCCGCATCCGTGCCTGATGCTTGGCCCGCATCCGTGCCTGATGCTTGGCCCGCATCCGTGCCTGATGCTTGGCCCGCATCCGTGCATGTGTGCCTAACGCATGGGCTGCATCCATGCCTGATGCTTTGGCCACATCCGTGTATGCGTGATTGATGCTTGGGCCGCATCCGTGCATGCGTGCATGATGCTTAGGCCCCATCCGTGCATGATGCTTAGACTGCATCTGTGCATGCGTGCATGATCCTTAGGCTGCATCCATACATGATGCTTAGGCTGCATCAGTGCATTCATGCTTGATGCTTAGGCTGCATCCGTACATGCGTACCTGATGCTTAGGCTGCATCTGTACATGCATACTTAAGTGCAAACTAGCAGACTGCCTACCTACACTTGCATTAGCTGCATAATTTGCATACTTCTATGCATACTTGTGTGAACTGGGTACTGGTATAATTTGCATACTTCCATGCCTATGTGTCTGCATAGTTGCATGCTTGCTTGCCTGTGTGATCACATAACTGTAGATCAAGATGGCTATGGACATATATCCCTGCGGGACTGCATAGTTAAGTGACAATACAGTTGCAGACTTTTTTTTTACTTAAAGGGTCCCAAAAGAGGTAGCTAAGCAGAGAGGCAGGTACAAGTATATAGAAAGTATGTAGAAAAAAATCTATTTTTTTCATTTGCTCCCCCAACCTCCATACAGCAACATATTAACACATGATGGGGAGTGATGCTCCTCCATACCTGGAAGTAATGAAATGGAAATGAAGGAACGGCAAGTCTTTGCTACATGAAGCATTATGGTGAATCTGTTGCTTTTCCCTGTATGGTCAGCCATAATTCTTTCTTTGATTAAATAAAAAAATGACAATTATAATATAGAAAAAAGAAAAATAGCATGATAATGAAACTGTCATGGCTATATATACAGAAAATTAAGACTATATTAGCTCCAGAATATGTTTCAGATTACTAGAAAACAGTAGTGGGTGGATCACAAATGTTTGTTGTTATAGCGGAACTACACTGTATCTGAGTACCACAAACCAAAAACACTATTTAATTCATTTTTTATAGTCAAAGCAAACTCACCCATTAATCCACGTCTCCATGCTTTATTTTGTTGAGAAATCACTTTGAAAAAACACCCCGCCCCCTAACATTTTTGGCCATGGACATCCTGAGTAAGTGCAAATGATTCAAGAAGCATTTACTTCCTTGAATCCACCTGTCCTTAGTTCAGGCATGCAAGCAGAAGAGGGTGTGCTTAGCTAAGAAAGCCCGTCCTCCCTTCCTGAAGGCTACTGGCATGTATTGTATGACATTATTTGCCTAGACCTGGAAACCAGGCAGTAAAGAAATGTAAAAAAGTTCAAAACAAGCAAATATAACACACTTTCCTATCTATTTATTAATGCTAGCAGCATAAGGATTAAAAATTAGCGGTGAACCGAAATGAAAATTCTGGTGCCGAAAACTAAAATTCAAAATGCACTTGGCCGAAAACTGAAACCAAAATGCGCAGTTTTTAAAAATGAATATGTATTTTTTGGAAAAAAAATACACCGATTAAAAAAACAAACAAATAAAACATTATATACCCCAATTTTCTTGTAAAATATGAAAGAGGATCTTACGGCGAGTAAATAGATACCCAACATGTCACGTTTTAAAATTGCGCACGCTCGTGAAATGGCATGAAACTGCGGTACTTAAAAATCTCCATGGGCGATGCTTTAAAAATTTCTACAGGTTAAAAGTGTAAAGTTACAGAGGAGGTCTAGTGTGGGAATTATTGCTCTTGCTCTGAGGTTCATGGCGATACCTCACGTCTGTGGTTTGAACACAGTTTACATATGCGTTCACCACTACGTGAGAGCACGGGGGGACGGGGGCACTTTAAACTTTTTTTTATTATTATTTATTTAATTTTTTTTTTTTGAACAGTCCCTTTGAAAAAAATTTTAATCACTTTTATTCTTATCGAAAGGAATGCATGCATCCCCTGTGATAGAAAAAAATTGTGACAGGTCCTCAATAAGACCCCACATCTCTCCTCTGCAATGTAAAACATTAGATCAAAAAAAGCATTGATCTAGTGCTTTAAAAAAAGAAAAAAAAAATGTCCGGAACGGGAAGTGACAGTGCTCCAGTTCTCCAAAGTCATAGAGATGAGTGGTGGCCATCTTTCTCTTTCATCTTTTAGGTAAGGCTGAGAACTACCAAGCGGTGACGGCAGGCAGGCTGCGGTGAGGTTTTTTCAGCACCTGTATCGGTGCTTTTTTTTTCATTTCGGCCAAAGGCTGAAAGGGGTGTTTTCGTCCGAAACGTTTTGGCCACCGAAATTTCAGTGCATCCCTATTAACAATAGTCAATATTGATTGAGTGAGTGAAATTCTGCATGAATATACAAATCTTTGGAAACACAACACAGTTCTAATATAGTTGTTTCCTGCGTGTATATAACTGTTCGCCTAGATCCACCCTTTAAAAATGGCAACTTTCTACCTTTCCATGTTACATGACGGAGCTCAATTCATTCGTTTCTTTCAGTTTAAGTCTATGAATGAAAGCGCCAAAGTTTCTTTAGCGGTTTATGGAAATGAATGTTTATGTTGTGTTTAAAATGGAATACATAATGCAGTGTGTTGTTATGTTCCTAAATTCAGCGTGATGCCAGCGATCAAATTAACACTCTGCTGCCACCTTTTACAGGAAGGAGATATTTTCCGAACATCCTGTATTAAAATATAAAAATCATTCTGTCCACTTCATGCTATAAAGCTCTAACTTCTTTTTCTAGCTGAAGAGACTAGCTTCTAGCTTCATGATTTGGGACAAGAACATTCACGTTTCAACAGCAATTATATTTTACATAGTATGTAGCATTTTTATTACAGCAATATTTGAGGAAATTAGGTCACCATGTACCAACTCAAAAAAAAAAAAAGGGAACCTGTGAAGACGGGCATATGGAGGCAGACAAGGGCCTGACCTCCAGCAGGATTATCACAGGTCTTTGTCATATGAAGCTCAAGCTGAGAGCTCATAGGGCCGGAACATTTAAGAAGAAGTCTGCAAAAGCAATTCTTTTATTTTCACTTTAACTATTCAATTTTACAATATGAGACACCCACCTACGCTTTATTATTTTGTATCCAAAGGCCATTAAAGCCAATGCAACCAGGTGCCGGCTATATCAATATGGCATTCGGGGAAATTTACAGATGTGACTATAGTTAATCCTTTTCCCCAAGTGCCCAGTACTGGGACTGCTACATCACTTCCTGATAGCAGAGTGGATTCAGTTTTTTCTGACAGCAGGATCTTGGGACTTGTAGTCCTATAACCAATACATGCTGTATTCCTGATTGCTGACTGAACTACAACTACCAGAGAGCTAGAGAATGAGAAGGATGCTGGGAAAGTTGATATATTCTACAGCAACGGTCTGTCTCTCTCTCGGTGTGGAATTTAGAGCTGAATACAGGCAGACTGACGTTTTCCTCCAGAGACAGACTGCTGGTCCACTGCTGTGGGACTCTGCACATCAGTTCAGCAGAGCGGTGATGCCACAATGGGATCGCATCAGCTTCTCTGCATTGGGACGGTCACTGTCCAGTCTTCACACAGACATTTCTGCTTGCCACACTGACAGGCTGTCAGGTGGTAAACCTGCACATCCCTGCAAACAGTCAAGAGCCTGAGCAAGAACCTAGGAGACCGTGCTATCCATAGGAATGGTGAGTGGGCGGATGTCCAACCTCTGTCATCACTTTAGAGAAGCTATTTTCAACCAGGGTGCCCAGGCACCTTGGGGTGCTTTCAGGCTTTTTCAGGGGTACCTTGGCAAAATCCCTAAAACGTGCCCTAAAATTGTAAACAAGCCAGCAGGTGGATCAATCCTGCCTTTTAGCACACAAAGCCACAGGTTTTCATTGTGCATATTTATGACTTTCTAGCTGCCAACGTCCTAACAACCAATGACATCACCTTTACATCTCAGTTACCAGGAGACCTTTGCTACAAATTATCTGTTTAAATTCATTGTATTACTAGTATTCACTAATGCTTATGGGCCCCACCATAGCTAGCAGAAGACAACAGATACCACCATATCAGGAACGTTAAACATCGCAGGACTTAAAGTTGCAGTCTCTAGTTAAAGGGACCCTTTCTCTTCTAAGGCCACGGTTTTTCAATTTAGGGTATTTATATCTATTTTTGCCAGAGTATACATTTACATAATTCTCTGCATGCCTTCTTGCAGCACCAGTGGCATGGAGGGGGCTGATAAGTCAACAAGCCTGTTCTTCCCCCTCTTGCTGCTGGCGTTACAATTAAATAGCTGAAGCTTACTACTCATGACTATATAACCTGTTTAATATTGTTAATGGATTATTCCTATTTTACCAGTGTTCTGCTTTTATGTGTTAACTGGGTTTGTATATCCAAAACCCATTAGCCTACTCTTTTGAACATGACTAATATAGAGGTGTTACTAAAGAATTATGTCTCTTGCATTATTATTCTACACTGTTGAAATATGTCTGACATCAGAGTGTCAGAGGTGTCGGGAGGCTTGCAAGGTCAGGGTAAGCACTGGGGACAAGCATTATCAAGTGGCCCCTGTGGCGGTAGCGCTACACCTATATACCCAGGACAAATTTAGTAGCATTAGTATTCACCAGTTATCTTGACTATAACTACACCCTGTTCCAAATTATTATGCAAATTATATTTTTCTCATTTACCTAAATAATTGATGTAAATAACAGTCAGCATAATTCTCCTGTTATCAACTATTAAGAGTACAATTCACATTTTATTAAACAAACCTCCTAATGATAACAGGATTTTTTTTAAACATAAAAAACGTACAATGCACTGTTCCAAATTAATACGCACAGTAAGTTTCAAAACACTTTATAGGTTGTAAAAAACTGAAAATTGTCATTTGTTGTGTTTGCAGCATATTTACTGAAATCAAAATCTATTTCAATCAAACTTTTAACAACATTTTAACTTTTTAAACATTTTAACAGGTCATGTTACATTGTAACATAGGACCCCTTTTTTGATAGCAGCTTCACAAGTCTTGCATCCATTGAACTTGTGAGTTTTTGGACAGTTTCTGCTTGAATTTGTTTGTCAGAATAGCCTCCCAAAGCTGCTGTTTGGATGTAAACTGCCTCCCACCCTCTTTTGCTTGAGGATGCTCCAAAGGTTCTCAATAGTATTGAGGTCAGGGGAGGATGGAGGCCACACCATGACTTTCTCTCCTTTTATCCCCATAGCAGCCATTGATGCAGAGGTATTCTTTGCAGCATGAGGTGGTGCATTGTCATGCATGAAGATGATTTTATTACGGAAAGCATAGTTCTTCCTTCTGTACCAGGGAAGAAAGTAGTCAGTCATAAACTCCACATACTTTGCAGAGGTCATCTTTACACCTTCGGGGACCCTAAAGGGGCCGACCAGCTCTGTTCCCATGATTCCGGCCCAAAACATGACTCCACCACCGCTTTGCTGACGTCGCAGCCTTGTTGGAACAGAGTGGCCATCCACCAACCATCCACTACTCCATCCATCTGGACCATCCAGGGTTGCACGGCACTCATCAGTGAACAGGACTGTTTGAAAATTAGTCTTCGTGTATTTTTCTGCCCAATGCAGCTGTTTCTGCTTGTGAGCATTGGTTAGTGGTGGCCGAATAAAAGGTTTATGCACAGTTGCAAGACTCTGGAGGACTCTACACCTTGATGTCCGTGGGACTCCAGAGGCACCAGCAGCTTCAAATATCTGTTTGCTGCTATGTAATGGTATTTTAGCAGCTGCTCTCTTGATCCGATGCATGGATCTGGCAGAAATCTTCCTCAATGTGCCGTTATCTGCACGAACCCGTCTGTGCTCTGAATCAGCCACAAATCTCTTAATAGTGCGATGATCACGCTTACGATTTCGTGAAATATCTAATGTTTTCATACCTCGTCCAAGGCATTGAACTATTTCACTCTTTTCGGCAGCAGAGAGATCCTTTTTCTTCCCCATATTGCTTGAAAATGGTGCTCTGCTTAATAATGTGGAACACCCTCCTTTAGTAGTTTTTCCTTAAATTGGGCTCACCTGCCAATCTAATCACAGGTGTCCGAGATTGGTTTCAGTGATCAAAAGAGCCCTGAGACACAATGCCATCCATGAGTTAAACTGAAAAACAAAATATTTCATCTTTGTGACACTTAAATAGAATTTGCAGAATAATTTGGAACAGGGTGTAATGTGCCCACCTATAAAATGTTTGCAGTTTTTTTCTGTAACCGCTCTATAGCAGATATACTGCTACAGGGCGGCAGGGGTGCGCAAAATCACATATATATATATATATATATATATATATACACGTGAATTTGCATTTCCGGGTAGGGGGTGCGCATGAGCCGCACGTGTGCCCTACCCGGGCCACTATTCGCGACCTCGACTGTCAGTCAATGGGTCCCGTTTGATGATTACACGCCAGCACCGGGTGATCGCAGAGCATTACCAACGGAGGGAGAGAACTTGTAAACAATACAGTTCTCTTCCCTGTCAGCTCCTGCACACTGCTTTACATGGTTCTGCATAGCACAGTCCTACAAAGCAGTGTGTTTACAGTTGAAAGCACTAACACAGTCCACAGTATAACAGCACATAGTTAATCCTTTGATCGCCCCACATGTTAACCCCTTCTTGACCAGTGCCATTAGTACAGTTTTTTTATTAGCACTGATCACTCTATTGGTATCACTGGGGATGTCAGTGACACCAATTCAGTTCCCCCCAGTGTCAGAATGCCCGCCGCAGTCCCGCTATAAGTTGCTGATTGCCACCATTGCTAGTAAAAAATAATAATTTAAAAATTCCAGTATCTATACCACCATAAACGCTATAACGTTCACATATTGGGATTTTTCTTTTTTCACAGAGACATGTAGCAGAATACATTTTGGCCAAAATGTATGACGCAATTGTGTTTTTTACATTTTTTTTACTGGACATGTTTAATAGCAAAAAGTCTAAAATATTTTTTTTTTCTCAAAATTGGCTTTTTTTTTTCATAGCACAAAAAATAAAAATGCACAGGCAATCAAATACCACTGGAAGAAAGCTCTATTTGTGCGGAAAAAAAGGGCATTCATTTCATTTGGGTGCAGCGCTGCATGACCACACAATTGTTACTTAAAGTAACGCAGCGAAAAAATGTCCTGGTCAGGAAGGGGGGTAAATCCTCTGGAGGGCAAGTGGTTAAAGCACAATGTAAGGATTGTATTTGGTACACTGTTTTAATAAATACCCTTCACTGTTTTTAAAATTGTCTGGCAGACAATTACAGTATTAAACAGAGGTACAATGCCACCCCACATGCTGCCGTGGCCTCTGCAAGCAGAAACCATTATTGTTGCATAAAGCTTTAAAGTGATATTTGTTTTTTAAATAACAAACATGTTATACTGACATGCTTTGTGTAGTGGTTTTTGCTTAGAGCAGCCCTGATCCTCCTCTTCTGGGGTGTCCAGCCGATGCTCCTGGCTCCTCTTCCCTGCCGAGTGCCCCTAGAGCAAGCCACTTGCTAGGGGGGCACTGGTGCATACTCGCTCCCGAGCCCCAATCTATGCAACCATAAGACACATAGGGGGTTGTTTACTAAAACTGGAGAGTGTAAAATCTGGTGCAACTCTGCAGAGAAACCAATCAGCTTCCAGGTTTTATTGACAAAGGTTAGTTGAACAAGCTGAAGTTAGAAGCTGATTGGCTACCATGCACAGCTGCACCAAATTTTCAGTGCAACAGTTTTAGTAAATCTCCCCCATACAGCCACGTCTCAGCCCCACCCCCCGCTCTTTTCTCACTGGCTGTGATTGACAGCCAATGGCTTCTGCTGCTGTTCTTAGCCAATGAAGAGAGAAAGAGAGACCCAGGGCAGCCAAGGCTCCCATGCACAACACTGGATCGGGAGGGGCTCAGGTGAGTATTAGGGGGCTGTTTGGGTGATCAGCACACAGAAGGTGTACATGAAGGTAAAAAATCTTTAGCCTTTACAACCACTTTAAGCTTTAACATGATCACTGTTATAACTGACATCGTGATCAAAAGTCCCTGATCCTTGGTGTGGACCAGGGCCGAGCTGACAATTTGGAAACTCGGGTACTGCCCGAGGGCCTGGAGTCAGTAGGGGGCCCCATGAGATGCCCCTGGTACCTTTTTCATAGGCTTTGAGTTTGGGCAAGGACACGGGCCCCATGATCCCCTATTGCCCGGGGGCCCCACAAGTTGTCAGTCCGCCCCTGGTGTGGACTGAAGCCGGCAGTGACAGGCAGGCTTGACAGTTAGCAGCCACATAGTGGTGGGGGGGGGGGAGATTTACTTAAACTGGTGCATACAGAATCTGGTACAGCTGTGCATGGTAACTAATCAGCTTCTAACTTCAGCTTGTACTATTAAGCTTTGACAATAAAACCGGGAAGTCGATTGGTTACTATGCATGTCTGCGCCAGTGGCTTCATCATGCTGCTACAGTCTTCTGGAGCCTGAGAGAACCTGCTGCTGGACAGCCAATGGTAAACGTCCACTTCCTCCAGGCAGCAACACACACACTGGAAGAAAGACCCTACCACTCTTCAGTCCAGAACACAGGAGACTCAAGACCCAGCGTATTACATGACAACAGATTTAGATGTATGTATCTGGGGCTTCTGAATTTGTTTTTTGCTTTTGGCACCTTAGAGGATGGTGGGGGGTATTGGAAGGGTAGTGTTACTTTAATTCACCTAACTTTGCATATCTTCAACTATAAATCTTTAATCAATCAGTCATTTATAAAATAAATATTACCACCAAGATAATATATATGAAAAGAGAAGTATTGAAGGGAATCAGAAGAAATAAAAAGTGGGCTGGTATTTATTTAAAAAAAAGTATAACAAAGAATCTATTCCAGTGATAAAAAAATGGCTTTCTGAGAGGAGTGTTATAACACTCGTAGATCATGGCTGAAAGCTAGGAAGACCAGTTAAAAAGTACATTAACATGTAACCTTTAAACTTCACGCTGTAACAGCCCATCACTTTTCTCAGAGAGATAGCCATACTAGGACAATTAATCACAGCTACAGCATACATAGAGTCAACATTCTTAATTAGGGTCGACACACACTCCTCCTGCCCATATCTGTCAGGAAGGCTGTTTAAAAAGCTGACTTATTAGTCCGTATTAGGGAGCTGTGGAAGGGTTCTGGTTAATATCTCTAGGTTGAAATAATTCATCCATCCGGGGTACACTGGTGCCTGATAATTCCTACCCTCACTAGAGGCTGAAGATAACCGCTGGCCCTTGGACTATCAAAGGCGCTATAAATCAACAAGAGTGCAGCTCCCATACATCCTGGGTTAATATCTGTTTATAATATCTCCGCTGAGAATGTGGGTTTGACACTTTAGGAATCATTGTAGAGAGTGAACAGGCAAAGCAGACAGTGTTACTTAAGAACACAAAAAGAAGATTAAGCGGTGGATATTTTTCAAACATATGATGTTCTAAAAGCTATCCTTGCACACCGACTATTCAGGGTCCACCCATATTATGCGTAAAACTGAAATCCAGCAAAAAAATGTTTATTTTTATTTCCTTTTTCAAAAAAAATTTTCAGATTTTTATTGTGGTCTGTTTTCCTTACTTTTTATCCCTGTGACACCAATACAAAAAGGGGATAGGGATAGGAAAGCAAAGACAGAGACAGCAATAAAAACCTCACTGACGTTCTAATGCTTCCCTGCTCTGCTAACCATCTCTTTTGTGGGGCATATTCCTGGTCAGCACATATGGGCAAGTAAAACATCCAAATGACATCAACTGCTACCTCTCCCTCTTCCAGTCTGAGTGCTGCTGTATAGTGGATAACAAGGGAATGGAATTCAGGTATTTACACAAGCTACATTAAAAAAAAAAAATATATAAAAACAAAATTCTGTGATAAATGTATACAGGAAATGACAGCTACAAACAATATCTGGATACAAAATATACGTGACTGACATGGACTTTCACTGTATTGTTCATGTAATCACAAGAGACTCCATCTTGCTTGCATTGTTGAATTGTCTCTCTTAGATTGTAAGCTCCAAGGAGCAGGGCCCTCCTAGCCCTCTTGTATTGAACTGTATTGTTGCTGTATTGTCTCCCATTATATTGTAAAGCACTGAGCAAACTGTTGGCGCTATATAAATCCTGTATAATAATAATTGTGCTCTGTGCCCTTCACGTAAGACACAGACACAACAGAACTAGATGCTCTCTCTCTCCCTCCTTTAAGGTTTTAAGCTGGCCATACACTATACAATTTTCTGCCCTATTTCCTTTAGATTTACCTTCAACCATGTAGTGCAAGGTCCTGCCTAATTGGATACAATTGAAAGCGTTGTTTAGGTTGGACCTCATATTATATGTTTTTTGGTAAATCTAAAGCAAATTTCTCCATAAAATTGTATAATGTATGACAAGCCTTAGTTTCACAACTGTTAGGCATAGTCTATGACATATGAAATGTGGCATTATTCTATTTGCTAATTTTTAATAACATCTCACACTACCCCCTTTGTATCTTCTGCATAGAATAGAATGTAATAATAAATTTTGTCAGAACGGATACTTTAAAGCACAGTGATTGTGTCCTGCAATTGCAGTGTTAAACCTTTATTTTCAGTTTGTCAGCCAGAAATCGTCCATAAACGTGACAATACTCAAAGAAAGGTGAGCTACCTCTTTAAATATAATATTCAAACCATCAACAAATATATAGATGTGGAAAATATCCAATAATGTCCACCAAAGTGAAATAAAGTCTCTAAAAATGATGTTCAAATCAATTGTAAATAAAATGTTCTCCCTGCACCTGTGTGGGTTTCCTTCGGTACTCAGGTTTCCTCCCACACTCTAAAGGTAGGTTCATTTGATTCTGTCTAAATTGGCCCTAATATGTGTACTGGTATGTATGAATGTGAGTTGGGGACCTTAGAATGTGAGCTCCTTGAGGGCAGGGACTGATGTGAATGTACAATAAACTGTATATTATAAAGCACTGTATAAATTGACGGTGCTATAGAAGTACCTGTAATAAATAATCAGAATCTCATGCAAATGCAGAAAGAAGCCACTGTTATGAAAAAATTCACACCACCAGGATACACGCACGTCTTACCAGAAAGATTGGATCGAAGGCAAATGATATCAAATGAGCTTAGCTGACACACAGCCACACACCATGAGATATCATGGTTCCTTTCTGCTCCACATCAGCATCACAAATGGCAAGTATTTATATAAAAGAGGAAGAACAGAACCTCATAGATCTTCTTTTCCTTATGTCGATGGTTATGTGTAAACGCGTTGGGTGGAGCCTGTGGCCAGTGATGTTATAGTGCACGCCAGTGAATGTTCCGTCAACACCTTCTTTGTTTCTGTCAATGCGAGTTATCGCATAAATGTTATCTTGCTTTTTATTGGTTGCACTATGAGGTTCTGTTCTTCATCTTTTATATATAAATACTTACCATGTGTGATGCTGATGTGGAGCGGAAAAGGAAACAATTTGGCGGAGCCATAGGACAAATGTGATGACAGCATAGGAGCCTCAAAGATTTAAGGGATATCTCCAGGTGTACGGCTGTGTGTCAGCGGAGCTCATTTGATCTCATTTGCCTGCGATCTTTCTGCTAAGAAGTGTGTGGACTTCGTGGCATGGATTTTTTCACAACGATGGCTTCTTTTAGGATTTGCATGGGATTATGATTATTTACAATTGATTTGAACGTCACTTTTAGAGACTTTATTTCACTTTGGTGGACTTTATTGTATTTTTTCCACAGGTGCCATTGATACAGATAATGAGTGCAGGACAGAGGAGCCTCTTAAAGAAGAAGGTACAGGTCTGTGAGAGCCAGAAATCTTGCTTGTTTGTAGGTGACCAAATACTTCTTTTCCACCATAATTTGCAAATAAATTCTTTCCAAATCAGCCAATGTGATTGTCTGGATTTTTTTTCTCATTTTGTCTCTCATAGTTGAGGTCTACCTATGATGCCAATTACAGGCCTCTCTCATCTTTTTAAGTGGGAGAACTTGCACAATTGGTGGCTGACTAAATACTTTTTGCCCCACTGTATGTCTTCTGTAAGCAGTTCCATACTAACAGGGAGATGTATAATCCAGCCCATACAATATAAAAATGCTTGCTCGTGCAATAAACATATGTGATAATTTACACAGCATAGTTATACAAATACAAAAATGATATCAGGACCAGTGACAGTAGATTTACATGTGCCAAGGTGCTTCAAATTCATGAAAAAAATCATATAATTGTACCACAAGTAAGACAAATTGGGGTTGATTTACAAAAGTCAAATAGGCTGTGCACTTGCGAGTGCAGTTGTATCATTTTCCTTAGTGAATTGTGGTGAAGCTCTGCTGATTTCCACCATCTAATCATGTGCAAGCAAAAATACAGGTTTTTTTTTTTCTTATACCGGATTAGTGAATGTGCTTAAGTTTCATTTTGTAAAGATTACCCAAACTATGGGTAAAATGAGTACAAAGAGTACATCTCACAGTTTGCACAGTTAATTGAATTGCTGGTTAGTTATGCAGGGCGATGCTGTGGTCTTTTTTCTACATATGCAGCACTTTGTGAATAAATCTCCACCATCTTCATAAGCACCTCCCATCATAAATAACCAGGCTTGACCCAAGTGGACATTTATTACTAAGAATATCTGTTAAAGAAATTTAAGACTCACTTTTGTTGCCTACTAGGGCTACAAACGTCTGTGTTTCGGACTCTTCGTTCACCTTCTTTACCATGGAAAACCAATCTTCTAAGTTCTCAAAACTTTGGTAGTTGGTGATATCGTATACCAATAAAACTCCCTGAGAGAAGGAGACATTACAATGTTATTTATTCTACAATACAAAATTCCCAGGATATGCAACTCATCTAACAATTAGCACATGTAAAACATGAACAGCTGTCAGCGCAATGTTTACCTGTAAGACAAAAACTAATGACAGGCATGTTTAGATCTTATGACAAATATTAATATTGAGCTACACTATGGGGATTAGCTGAGGTTATCTGTAGGTGGCACTGGGAAAAAAATGCATGCTTAGAGCAAGATAATTATTTCAACAAAGATAACAGCATGACTGCTCAATAACATGATCATTCTGCAGAACAGATATTGAAGTGGAACTGTAGCTTTTGCCTCTCAAACAGAGTTGCTTCAAAGGGAGACAGGTTTGCTGCTACTCTTAGCGATCTCCATAAATTGTATTTATATATATATATATATATATATATATATATATATATATATATACACATACAGTCATGGCCGAAATTGTTGGCACCCTTGATATTTTTCCTGAAAATCAAGTATTTCACACAAAAAAGGTATTGCATTAACACATGTTTTGCTATACACATGTTTATTCCCTTTGTATGTATTGGAACAAATATAAAACAGAGGCAGAAAAGCAAATATGACATAATGTCACACAAAACCCCAAAAATGGGCTGGACAAAAGTATTGGCACCCTTAACTTAATATTTGGTTGCACACCCTTTGGAAAACATAACTGAAATCAGTCGCTTCCTATAACCATCAATAAGCTTCTGACACCTCTCACCCGGAATTTTGGACCACTCTTCCTTTGCAAACAGCTCCAGGTCTCTCTTATTGGAAGGACACCTTTTCCCAACAGCAATTTTAAGATCTCTCCACAGGTGTTCAATGGGATTTAGATCTGGGCTCATTGCTGGCCACTTCAGAACTCTCCAGCGCTTCTTTGCCATCCATTTCTGAGTGCTTTTTGACGTATGTTTGGGGTCATTGTCCTGCTGGAAGACCCAGGATCTTGGACGCAAACCCAGCTTTCTGACACTGGGCCCTACAGTGCGACCCAAAATCCTTTGGTAATCCTCAGATTTCATGATGCCTTGCACACAGTCAAGGCACCCAGTGCCAGAGGCAGCAAAACAACCCCAAAACATCATTGAACCTCCACCATATTTTACCGTAGGTACTGTGTTTTGTTCTTTGTAGGCCTCATTCCGTTTTCGGTAAACAGTAGAATGATGTGCTTTACCGAAAAGCTCTATCTTGGTCTCATCTGTCCACAAGACGTTTTCCCAGAAGGCTTTTGGCTTACTCAAGTACATTTTGGCAAACTGTAGTCTTGCTTTTTTATGTCTCTGTGTCAGCAGTGGGGTCCTCCTGGGTCTCCTGCCATAGCGTTTCATTTCATTTAAATGTCGACGGATAGTTCGCGCTGACACTGATGCTCCCTGAGCCTGCAGGACAGCTTGAATGTCTTTGGAACATGTTTGGGGCTGCTTATCCACCATCCGGACTATTCTGCGTTGCAATCTTTCATCAATTTTCCTCATCCGTCCACGACCAGGGAGATTAGCTACAGTGCCATGGGTTGCAAACTTCTTGATAATGTTGCGCACTGTGGACAAAGGCAAATCTAGTTCTCTGGAGATGGACTTGTAACCTTGAGATTGTTGATATTTTGCCACAATTTTGGTTCTCAGGTCCTCAGACAGTTCTCGTCTCCTCTTTCTGTTGTCCATGCTTAGTGTGGCACAGACAGACACACAATGCAAAGGTTAAGTGAACGTCTCTCCTTTTTATCTGCTTTCAGGTGTGATTTCTATATTGCCCACACCTGTTACTTGCCCCAGGTGAGTTTACAGGAGCATCACATGCTTGTAACATTCTTATTTATCCGCAGTTGTGAAAGGGTGCCAATACTTTTGTCCAGCCCATTTTTGGAGGTTTGTGTGACATTATGTCGAATTTGCTTTCTTTCCTCCCTTTTTTTGTTTTGTCCCAATACACACAAAGGGAATAAACATGTGTATAGCAAAACATGTGTTAATGCAATACGTTTCGTGAGAAATACATGATTTCCTGGAGAAATATCAAGGGTGCCAACAATTTCGGCCATGACTGTACATATATACATACACACACACACACACACACACACATATACATACATACATACACACACACACACACACATACATACATACACACACACACACACATACATACACACACACACACAGGCGTACCTCGGTTTAGGAACGCCTCGGTTAACTTAATTTTTGGTATACGAATGAAAATCCATTGAAAATAATGCCTCAGTTTACAAATCTTTTTTGCAATGCATTCATGAATTTTTTTCGCAATACGAAGAAAGTTTCCCCACGATGAATTGCGCCTGAGATATTTATAGCGCCAGCCCCGTGCATGCTGGAGTCTGTGGGTAGCACGTGGCATCGAGTGTGTAGGTGTTGGAGCAGTTTTTGCATCGAGTTTTGGAGTCATTCTGGAAATTTTTAATCATGTCCCTGTACAGTATTTTTGCCTTTAAAATGCATCTAAAGATGCATCTTTAAAAACTCTAAAGAGTTTTGAACAGATAAAAGACTCTTTTTTTTTTACTTTTTTCTGACCTCTGGAACGGATTAATTGGTTTTCAATGCATTCCTATGGGAAACCGCGTTTCGGTTTAAGGAGAACGCATTAAACCAAGGTACGTCTGTGTATGTGTGTACATATACACACACACATATATATATATATATACACACACACACACATATTTTAGCCTCATGCACACAGGAGGTTTTAAAAATTGGTCCTTCTCTTGGCTCCAGCGCTTTGGCAGAAAAATAATGCCTGGCATTAATTCAATTGACCATAATAATAATTTTTTTTCTGGCCATTGAAATGAATTAAAGCACAACCACTAAACACACCTAGCGTTGCCACACGTTTATCCGCATTTACGCACGTCAAGCATTTTATTCTGCCAAAACACTGCTGCTACTGGACGCATTGGCGCTGAGTTTTTTTTTCCTGCTAGTAAACGCTACTGCTACTAAAAGTCTATGTGTTCATGGACACATAGGATATCATGGAAGGCTTTGTATAGCAGAGTTTAATGTTTGGTTAAAGGATTGATGCAAAGCTGAAGGTTTTGGTTATGTTAGTTATGATGCTATCATGTGGGCTGACATTAAGTTGTACAGAAGAGATGTGGTTCAAGGATTCAAATGACTGGGAAATAACTATACCAGAGTATACACTATACAGGAAAAAGAGTAGGGAAGAGAAGAGGTGGAGTTGCCATATATGTCAAAAATAGCATAAGGCTAACATTTATTCAAAAAACACTTAATTCTGGGTCTCCCATTCAACCAGAGAAGGATCTTCCCTTAGAATTGGTGTAATATACAGACCCACAGGACAGATTGAAGATTATGATAACTTATTGATAGACGAGACAACTCAAATGGCAATGAAGGGGGAGGTCTTGAGTATGGGTGACTTCATGCCTGATATTAACTGGAATTCTCAAACTGCTATTATAAGCAGGAGCAGGGATGTAATGGAATCACTGAATGGGCTCTCTCTAAACCGGTTAGTAAAAAGTCCAACCCAAGGCAATCATATTCTAGACCTTGTATTGACAAGTGGGGATCGACTGTCTAATTATGAAGTGGGAGAAAATTTGGGTTCTAGTAATCACCAATGTCTTTAGTTTGATATTAAAATAAGAATAACATAAAAATAAGAACTGAAAAATCATATACAAAAACAAAAGTTTTAGATTTAAAAAGACGAATTTTGCTGAAATGGGTGAATTTTTAAAAAATTAGTTGAAAGGTTGGAGCAAAATGACAGGAGTAAGTAATCAATGTGCACTTAAAGTCTACCATCCTGGAGGCAACTAGATTATATACCAGGCAAGTTAGTAAAAATAAAATGGAAGAAAAAAACAATATGGTTCACTAAAAAGATATAGGGGGTGTAGCTGACAGAGAAGAGTAGAAGAATAGACAAAAGGAGGCCAAACACATTATCAGTGCTGCCACATCACAGAAAGAGGAGGAAATTGCTAAATCTATTAAGAAAAGAGATAAAACCTTTTTTTAGGTACATTAGTGATAGAAAAAATACAATGAGATCACTAAAATGAAAACTGGGCACAACACTTAACAGAGTTCTAAGAGAATTTCGAGGTATAGTTGTTGGACCATTAACTGATCTTTTTGATCAATCTCTTCGAACAGGAGAAGTTCCTCACGACTGGCAACTAATATTGTGCCTATTAACAAGAATGGCAGCCAGGTAGAAGCTGGCAATCACAGGCCAGTGAATTTAACATCGGTTGTAGTAAAGTTAGTGGAATCTCTTCTGAAAAGAAGGATCATTGATCACTTAACACACAACTTGATGGATCCAAAGCAGCATGGCTTTACCGAGGGCAGATCATGTCAGACTATTCTGATTGGATTTTTTTTACTAGATTACCAATGTTTTGAACCAGGGTGGTGCTGAGGACATAGCACATCTTGATTTCAGCAAGGCATTTGATACAGTTCCACATAATGATCTAATAAAAAAGTTGTACAAGCTAGGACTTAGCCCTTGGGTGGTTCAGTGGATATGTAGATGGCTAAAGGATAGATACCAGAGTGTGGTTGTAAATGGAATTCACTCAGAACAGAGATCAGTCACTAGTGGTGTACCACAAAAGGCTCTGTACTAGGTCTTGTTCTATTTAATCTATATGTAAGTGATATAACTAAAGGTTTGTTGGATAAGGTATGTCTCTTTGCTGATGACATAAAGTATGCAATAGGATTGATATCCAAGGTGTCTGGAACATGATTCTGCATTGCTGGAAGATTGGTCAAAAAGGTGGAAATTTGAGTTCAGTGTTTCTAAATGTAAAATAATGCACCTAGGGAAATAATCCCTTGAGAGAGTACAACATTGGGGGTACAGTGTTGGCCAGCACTACAGAGGAAAAGGACTCGGGGGTACTGAGCAAACAGAGTGGCCAAGCAGTGGGGAAAGCAAATAGAATTCTAGGATGCATCACTAGAGGGATCACCAGCTGGGGGAAGGAGGTCCTAATCACTTACAAAAAGATATTGATAAGATAGGAGTCCAGAGACGGGTAACAAAAATGGTGAAAGGTCTGGGGGATAAAACATATCAAGAGCGACTTCAGGAACTTAACGTGTACAGTCATGTCTGTAGGAAAGAAGGGGAGACATGATTGAAACCTTTAAATACATCAAGGGGGTGAATAAGGTTCAGGAGGGCAGTATTTTCAACACGAAACCGAAACCAAAAACACGGGAACGTGACCTTAAACTAACTGGAGGAAAGTTCAAAACAAATCTCAGAAAGTACTATTTTACTGAAAGAGTAGTTGATGCTTGGAATAAACGTCCAGCAGAGGTAGTGAGCCAGTCAAAAGCTTCAAACATGCTTGGGACAAGCATAGATCTATACTCAGACAAAAAAGTTAACAAAAACAAAACAAACCCCCCCCCCCCAAAAAAAAAACACACACACACAAAAACGGGCAGAATTGATGGACCACTCTGTCTTTTTCTGCCGTCACTTTTCTATGTTTCTATGTAAGGGCAAATTAGAAGCAGTAAAAAAAAAGAAAAAAAAAAAAGGAAAAAAGGAAAAAAAGAAAAAAACACCTGATGCCCCTAAGCGTAGTTGCAAAAACACCCTGCGTGAATGAGGCCTAATATTCACAGAATCTGAGACCTCTCAGCCAACACCTCATATTGCCATGACTAAGGACTAGGTCAGTGCTTGCTTAGCAAACATCAAGAGGGCCAATGTGTGTTTCTGTTTACACACAGTATTGAGCCAAATGTTTTTCTTGGTTTTTTTTTTTTCAGTCTAGATAATTTTTTTTAGTGGTGCACTGAAATTAAAATTCTGGTGCCAAAACCGAAAACGAAAATTTAAAATGCATTGGCCGAAAACCGAAACGTGCAGTTTTTAAAAATCAATATTTTTTAAAAAAAAAATACACTTTGATAAAAAAAACAATATATAACCCAAGTTCTTTGTAAAATATGAAAGAATATGTTATGGCCAGTAAATAGATACCCAACATGTCACGCTTTAAAATTGCGCACGCTCGTGGATCGGCATCAAACTGCGGTACTTAAAAATCTCCATGGGTGATGCTTTATAAAGGTCTACAGTTTAGCAGTGTAATATTAGAGAGGAGGTCTAGTGCGAGAATTATTGCTCTTGCTCCGACATTCGTGGCGATACCTCACCTGTGTGGTTTGAACACAGTTTACATATGTGGACATGGCCTATGTATGCATTCACCACTACGTGCCAGCATGGGGGCACGTTAAACTTTTTTTTTTTTTGCACTGTCCCTTTAAAAAAAAATTTTATCACTTTTATTCTTATCACAAGGAATGCATGCATCCCCTGTGATAGAAATAATTAGTGACAGGTCCTCTCTATGGAGAGCTATGGGGTCAATAAGACCCCACATCTCTCCTCTGCAATGTAAAGCATTAGATCAAAAAAAGCATTGATCTAGTGCTTTAAAAAAAAAAAAAAAAAATGGCCGGAACCGAAAGTGACATGGCCAGGGTTTTTTCAGCACCTGTATCGGAGCTTTTTTCATATCATATGTTTATTTTTCCTCTTCCACAAACTGGATAATGTTTATAGGTTTTAAATAAAAATATGTATAAAAAAAAAAAATAGGACCATCACAGTCTATAAATGTTTTTTCATACTTTCACTCAAGATTCAGAAACAATTGAGCACTGTCCGTGATACCTTTTTTATTTTCACCAACATACATATAACTATACTAACAAATATATAAAAAAAGTATCACGGACAGTACTCAATTGTTTCTGTCGCAAATGCACTAATACGGCTACAATCACCTCACTTCACTCAAGATTCACACATTTTTGTAACTGAATCCAACACGTTCACATTTTACTCTATTTTGCATATATTAAAAAAAATAAAGACTTTGTATTCCCTTGAAACTGAAAAGAAAGTTTATTCAAATTAAAAGTGCAAATGTAGTTTCCACTGGCAGCAGTTTTCACAGTGTACTATTACAATTTACTATGTTACACTTAGGGTAGGTTCACGCTACCCGCCGAGAAAAACATTGAGTGATCGCGGGTGCTGGGAGGGGCACCACAGCAAGGTACCATTTCCCTTTTTTTTCCTAAACTTTAATAGAAAGTGACAAAAATGAAGTGTCACACAGAGACCTGCAGAGCAGTGTGAAAATCTACAGCAGTGTTGCAGATTGACATATGTAAAATGTATTGTGCCCCATTTACACATTCATGTTTTAATGCAGGCATCGAAATGGGATAAATCGCATGTGTCAACAAAGGTCTATATACATCCGTGCACTGCGCTGTGGCTCATTTTTGCAAGTAGCTTAGGTCCATTTAGGTACGCTGTTTGAGGCCTATAGAAGTAAATGGCAATGCATGTGATGCATTTTACGTGCTTTTTATCTCCCGATAACAGATAAGTCATTCCCTTAATAACCACCATGTGTTCACACACAACGTCTGACAAGCTGCAAGAGAGGGCGTTACTGCTGCTCAAATGCTCATTAGGGAGGTTCACAGCGATTAGTGATCACTGAGTGGATCTAACATCCTCACTTCACCTTCTCCATCTCCTCTTCTTCAAGCAAAGCTACTGTAGTTGCTGTCGCTGATGAACAAATTGCAATAAAAGCAGATATCACTTCCATTGCTCCTGTGCGCACCAATACATACCACAAGGAATCCAGGAAGCAGCTATCAAAGAGTGGACAACTAATGATGTCACAGCGCAAATATCTTTCTTGTTGGCTAACATGAAAAACACTTTCAAATTGCGTGTCAATAGGTGTGCATCAACACTTATTTAAAACATGTTAAAAAAAAAAACACATGAAAGCAGAAATGCAATGGTATGATCCTAGTCTAACCAAATGCTAAGGTGTAAATGGTGCCGAAGCAGCAGCCTCTCTTCAGAAGTACCAGATGGAGGCCCTACCTATAGACACCCTGGAGGCTTCCGTGAGCTTCTCCAGGAAGTTTGTATATCACAGCAGGACTGAAGAGACTTAACAAGTACAGGTTTAGGTTTGTCTTAAAAAAGAACTGCAGGAATGCAAGATCCCTTCCCACCAATCAGCTCTCAGAGCTCTCCACTGCTCCGCAGTGTAGTTTCTGCTCTCTGCCCCTGTTTTCTGAAAGCTCAGACAAGCTGTATAATTCTGCACTTTAAATCAGTTCTACTCCCTAAAGCCCACTTTTTTTCTAGCATTCTTTGGTCCAGTCCAATGACATCATAGGTTCTATTTCATCTTCTTCAGAAGCTGCTGTTTCTCATGCAATTTATATGAGCACTGCTTCATCCAGGAATACTATAGGTACATGCAGTGTGATGATGTACCCCCCAGTGCCCTCAAAAAGTGAGTTTGATGACACTGTCCATTATTCAACTGAAAGACTAGTGACAGCAAGACAGAAAGGATATTCTGCAGGGGAAAAGCACTGGAATGAAGATGGGTATTGCAGCAAACGTTTGAGGGATTTTTTTTAGTTTGGTTTCTTTGTTTGTTTTAAGGTGAACAGAGCAATTTTTTTTCCATACATAAAGAATTGCAAAGGGAAAATAAGTGATAAAATTATAAAATTATTTTTAAATATGCTATAAGCCAGAAAGGACATATACTATTTTATTATTATTTTTAGTATTAGTATTATTTTCTAGGGTAAAAGGTGTAAATTAATATTAAAAGCTCTTGTGACAAAATGAAAGTTTGTGAAAGCAGACAACCTTCTTCATACAAAAAGGGAGGAAATCAGTCTCAACCAGTCTCTTAGGACTCGCCTAACTGTATGTCAGATTGTAGGAAAATATATTCCAAAAAATATGGTAATCACTGCCTACTACCTTAATTAATTAAACCTGAAAAATCATCACTGCTGTGTTAAAGTAAACAAAATAAAATAAAAGCTGGATATAATACATCTTTTCTTGAGTAGCTTAAACATTAATGCATTTATTCCATCTTGTCCAAATTAAACCCTCCACATGTGAATCACATTATGTTTCCATTCCATATCTTGGCATATATAGAATATGCATATTAATAAAAAAAAAAAAAACTCAACTTCATTTGAAAAGTAATTAATTCCTTAAACAGGTCCTTTGAATAGTCCTATTCACACTGCAAACATGGGCAGGAAGTCTGTTAAGTAATTATGTTTCTTTAACTGCTTGACCAATAGGCTGGCAATGCAGTGTTCTAATTTTATTCAAAAAGTGTAAGACAGAAATAATTTACATAATACAGTATATTGCAGATGTATGAATTTTACAATCAGGGCTGATCAATGGTTAGGAAACGAGAAAATAATTAAATAATTTATTGTACACAAATATGGCGCTCACTACCCTGTAAACATCAATAATCATTGCAAAATAAAAAATGTTAATCTGACTGAATAATACATGGAAAAAAAAACTGTGTGTTGCTCTGATCTATTTTTACTATTTTAGTGAATCAAGAGATTTTTTTTGTTACATTTAGAGAGAATCAGTCAGCCTGAAATCAGTTATGTTTCATATATAATGTATATTAGCGTAGTCTATAAAACATGGTCAATCTGCACTATATTCATATTTTAGAGGGAAGGTACAGTGTATTTTAAGTGTACACAATTCGATTATCACAGGGGTTTTTTTTTATGCAACTACATGCTTCCACATATGTTTTTGTGTGAAATACAAGAAATTTGTGGTTTAGCTGCTACAAACATTTTCCTTCTCACTAAACAACTGTTAAAGGATAAGTTCATCTTCGGAATTTGATACATGTTCCGACTGCTGCCTCTACCCCACCCCGATCCCCCCCGTCCTGTGACAGAGGGCTGGGGATCTTCTTACCATGCCTGCTGTCAGAGATTGAAAATATCGTGAACGCACAGCCATGTCATTCATGGCTCCAAGTACCATAAGCCAACACAGCTGACAGCTTGCAGTTCCCAATGAACTGCGAGGTCACTGGTAAGCGCTCTCGCAGACCTTTGAGCTTCCTGCTCTCAGGTATATGCTTGCCCATACGAGGTACGGGCAGACAGCTATGGTGAGAGTCTACAGGAGCCTGAGAATACTGATCGCGAACGCAATGCTCTGCAGGTTCCTTAGAAAAAATTAATAAATGCACATTTTTTTACTTGCAAAAAAAAATGTGCATTTATTATTTTTTTCAAAAGGTACATTTATCCTTTTAGACAATGTAATAGCTACACAGAGAGCACATTGTTTTCAATGCTTCAGGAGACTTACTCTAGGTTCACATCAGTGCGGGTGGTGCCACTGTGGATCCGCACAAAAATCCGTGCAGCCTCACTACCCACACAGAGAAATGCGGACCTGCAGGCGAGTGACATTAGTTCTAATGGCATGCCGTCCATACTGGAAAACGCAACCGTACTGGGAACCGAGATTCCCGTGCGGGCTGCATTTTCAAAAGAAGTGCAGGGACTTCTTCACTGCATGTCACGGGCACGGGAGTCCATTCAAATGAATGGGCTCCCATGTTCATGCAAAACGCGTCCCGCACAGCCGCATATATGGGTTAGACTTGCATTGTGAGAAGCAGCAGCACAGCACAACCATTGTGTAGCACTGCAAAGCAGGAACAGCTGCTTAGATGTACTTGAAGTTATACTGAAGGTTGTAAAGTTTTTTTTTTTTTTTTTAATTAAAATTAAAAAAAAAATGTTATACTTACCTGCTCTGTGCAATGATATTGCATAGAGTGGTCCCTTATCTCTTCTTTAGTAGTCCCAAACCAGAACTGTCTGCTCCTCCTTCCTCCAGGTGCCTCCTTAGCAAGCTGGGTGCTGCTATAGGGACCCACTTGCAGGCGCATTGCCGAGCTGTGTGCATCCATAGACACACATAGCACTGGTAAATCATGCCCCGATCCAGTCTCACAGGAGTGTGACTGACAGAAGCAGGCGCTAATGGCTCACGATACCCTATACCACTTATAGCGCTGCTCAAGGTGCTCTGGTAGATCCGGTTTCTCACAGCAATAGAAGAGTGCAGGCTGCTCTATGCTTAATCCAGAAAGCAGGGAAATATGAGGGGATAAGAAACGCCACACAACACTAACTCAACAGGTGAAAAGAGATGTGAAAAGAGATGTGAACGACCTGGGCCTTGAGCTCCTCCTGAGCCCTGTCTCTAATGCATTTCACCCCATCCATCGGTTCTTGTGCATTAGCTCCTTCGAGCCCCATCTCTAATGACTGTTTACTTATCTATATTCCATACTATCTATCATAGGTATATTTTCTAGATTGTGCCATTATACATAATCCAATGCCTTTTCTCTTAGATCACTAATTCAATGAAAAACTGTGTAAATCAGCCACACAAGACAAACATCCAGTTTACAGCTCCCAATTTAAAATGATCACCTCTGCAAATAAATCGTATCTGCAGAGCATTTTTACTGCTTTTATTCCACTACAGCATCCTAGTGGTTTATTATTACATCGGAGGGTGTAGGATCACTGTTAATTTCCTCTTTTACTTATTTCAGTTACGTTTCTCCCACTTTCCCTCTCCAGGGGACGTGTGCTCTGAAAATTGTACCTGTGGTGTTGATTTCCCCAAAAATCCTCCACTAATTACTGCGATTTGCACATCTGACCCAAGCCACAATGCCTGGAAATGAGAAGCCGTCTCTCAGTAACAGCTGGGGATCTACAAACCTGGCCGTTCGCAGTGCTGAACTGGAAAGCCGGGTCAAGACAGCTTTACTGCATCTCTACATAAATCCAAATTATATTAATATTAAATCTTATTGGTCCTTAAATCCCCACGCCTCAACTAACAAGATTGGCTTTGCAATAAAAGAAGAAGCGCTCAAATATGCAACATCTTGAGTACTTGTGTGTCTTTTCACCTTGGAAGCATTCAATATGCTGGCTTGTTACACTAATTGCACTACAAAAAGACTAATGTGTAATTAAAGAGGAACTCCAGTCTACACAACAGCCTTGGTACAGTATTCACAGGTGGAGCCATTTAGGCAAAAGCACAGATTGCGTTAAGGTAAACCTAACCCCTAACCTGAGGACATTTATATAGCTAAAGAACCAAGTAATATAAATTACGCACATAAAATCATTATTTTTAGATTTTTTTTTGCCATCTCAGTAATGATGATCTCCTCCAGCCTCTTTCAGTCACTCAGTCCAGCATCAGTTACACAAAATTTTGCTTTGGACACGCTCACTGATAATGACCTCAATGGACCATGCCTGAAAAATGTGTGCAGGCAGAGTTGCTTTAACCCCTTTCCACATAAGGGAAGGAAATCTTTTTTTAAATAATAATTATTATTATAAAAAAAATAATAATTTTTTAAAATTTAGCTGTATATTTCTTGCTACTACCATAACCTACCACCAAAGAACAACCCAACTAAATTTTCCTGCTTCCAACGATCGCAGTGATACAACATATGTGTATATTGTTTGCACCTGTAGAACAGCCCAGAAATAATAGTGAACACTTTGCTTTTTCTTTTTTTTTTTTTTTCTATCCTACCTAAAACACACTGACACTAATACTAAATTAAAATATACCGGTATATATTTTTTAAAAAATCCTGTCAAAATATACTGACCCTGACTTTTAACCTTTACTTGACCCGAATACTAAGCCCTGGTTCACACCAGTGAAACTTGTCATACGAATTAACAGTTCCAAATAGCATAACAGTTCACACACTATTTGTGCCTATGGAACAATACAAATCTGTGTGACTCCGACTTTGCGGTACGGCACTGTTTTTGAAAAAAAAGGCTCCTGCACTATTTTTGCTGATTTCATGAGCGACCTGGGTAGACATCTGTGCATGAAGTCGCACAGATGTCAGGCAAGCCACACATGAAATCGCACTGACCAGCGGCTTTAAAATCGATTTCAAAGCCGTGTTTAGTATAAACCAGAGTTAACCCTGGCACTAATCTAGATCAAACCTTATATTTTTTTTTTTTTTTTTTACACACAGTTATGTTTATTTTACTCTCTGCAAAGAGAGAAAGATAGAATGCATCTCTCTACTCCATTCACAGGAAGAGAAAACACAGGGGCGAGCTTCACAGTGACTAATCACTGTGATAGCCAGTCAGAGGGGATCAAAGCAGTCAGGTGACCCATGATCAGGAGTACCGATACGCATATATGTGGCCCCGTGGAAAAAAGCCCAATCTAGTGCGGCTGCATATATGAGTACTGTAGGTGAGAAGGGGTTAAATATATATTTAACTCTTTCCATGCAACTGTCATAAGTCTTCTAGACCCTAAGGGGTTTATTTACTAAACCTGGTTGACTCAGAATCTTGGGCACCTGTGCATGGTAGCCAATCAGCTTCTAACCTTAGCATGTTCAGTTAAGCTTCAGCAATAAAACCTGGAAGCTGATTGGTTTTTATGCAGAAGTGAACAAGAGTCTGAGTCAACCAGGTTTAGTAAATAAACCCCTAAATGTCTCCATAAAGAGTACTTATTACCAAGAAAATTACTATGACATAGGGGGCTTGCCAGCCCTCTTGTGAAACTGAAAAGGATAAGCTCACCTTTTTACCAAAAATAATAAATGTACTTTTTTGCAGGTAAAAAAAAAAAATGTGCATTTATTTTTGGTTGCAGGAGCCAGGAAACCAGTGCACCAGCGATCAGCAGATCGCTGGTGGCATGAAGCTCTCCTACAGATCTGTCAGTATATCTGCTTGCTTGTACATCCCGTACATATACTGGCAGAAAGAATGAACTGACTGTGGAGCGCCGTGGTAGTTCATAGAGAACTACAAGCGACAGCTGCTAAGGCTGTCGGGACTTGTAGTTCCTCATTCACAGAGGACTGTGAATGAGTGACGCAGCTGGGTGGGCGGAGCCCCTCACAGCTATGTTTTTGTTTTTTTAATTTACCAGCTAGTGGGGGAAGGGAAGATCCACCACTAGCTGTCAAAGTGGGAGAACGGGGACCGGTGCATTCATAACATGTTACACCCTGAATAGGGTGTAACATGTTATGAAAAGTGAACCTATCCTTTAAGTGAAGAAAAACTAAAAAATTGCAAAATAAATAAAACGTAATATATCAAATAAGAAAAAAAAGCTTAAACACCTCCCCTCTGTGCACACGCACATATGAAAATGGTTAAAAATTACATATCAGGTTTTGCCAAGCATAGTGAAGTGAGAGGAAAAATTTGGAGACCACCATTTACAGTTAACTGTAAACTTATGAGCTTTGGTTTTTAAAGCGTCACCTATATGAAATTCTGTGTGTGGAATTACAATTTTATTTAAAGTTTCCACATTTTGATCATGTGATGCAAAATACTGTGTATGACTATTTCATATTTACCTTTCTAATGGTTTGTAAGCACTACAGAAAGGGTACATTTGCTGCTAAATGAATCAGGCTTACTACTCAGATACACTGTCATCTAGTATATGCAGGACAAAGTGACAGTGTCTTTATAAGGGCACCCCCAACCCAATCCTGGTTACACTCATATTACCAGTGCTGGATGCAATGCTAGAGATGCTCTGGACCAGAGCACTGTAACATGAAAGGGGGGTTACATGTTCCCCCATATCCAGAAAGTAGTGTTGCCAATGAGGGAGCATTGGTTATATAAATATAACTGGTATTTGGGGTCAAAAATAATTTGTCACTTTGCTCTGAATGGCCTTTTTACCAAATGTGCCTGCGTTGGTTTCCTCCAGGTACTCTGGTTTCTTCTTACACTCTGAAGACATGCTGGTAGGTTAATTGGCTCCCATCTAATTTGGCTCTAGTACGTGTATGTATGAATGTGCATTAGGGACCTTAGATTGTAACCACCTTAAGGGCAGGGACTGATGTACAATATATATGTAAAGCACTGCATGAATTGATGGAGCTATGTAAGATCTGTAATAAATAAAATAAGCTGTTCATAGAAGGTACAGTGTATATAAAAAGTCTACACACCCCTGTTAAAATGTTAGGTTTCTGTGATGTAAAAAAATGAGACAAAGATAAATCATTTCAGAACTTTTTCCACCTTTAATGTGACCTATAAACTGTGCAACTCAGTTGAACAACAAACTGAAATCTTTTAGGTGGAGGGAAGTAAAAATAAAAAATACGGTGGCATAAGTGTGCACACCCTTAAACTAATACTTTGTTGAAGCACTTTTTGATTTTATTGCAGCACTCAGTCTTTTTGAGTATGAGTCTATCAGCATGGCACATCTTGACCTGGCAATATTTGCCCACTCTTCCTTGCAAAAATACTCAAAATCTGTCAGAATTCGAGGGCATCTCCTGTGCACAGCCCTCTTCAGATCACCCCACAGATTTTCGATCAGATTCAGGTCTGGGCTCTGGCTGGGCCATTCCAAAACTTTAATCTTCTTCCAGTGAAGCCATTCCTTTGTTGATTTGGATGTATGCTTTGGGTCATTGTCATGCTGAAAGATGTTCAGCTTTCTAGCAGAAGCCTGAAGGATTTGTGCCAATATTGACTGGAATTTGGAACTGTTCATAATTCCCTCTACCTTAACTAAGGCCCCAGTTCCAGCTGAAGAAAAACAGCCCCAAAGCATGATGCTGCCACCACCATGCTTCACTGTGGGTATGGTGTTCTTTTGGTGATGTGCAGTGTTGTTTTTGAGCCAAACATATCTTTTGGAATTATGGCCAAAAAGTTCAACCTTGGTTTCATCAGACCATAAATACATTTCCCACATGCTTTTGGGAGACTTCAGATGTGTTTTTACAAAATTTAGCCAGGCTTGGATGTTTTTCTTTGTAATAAAAGGCTCCCATCTTGCCACTCTACCCCATAGCCCAGATATATGAAGAATACGAGAGATTGTTGTCACATGTAACACACAGCCAGTACTTGCCAGATATTCCTGCAGCTCCTTTAATGTTGCTGTAGGCCTCTTGGCAGCCTCCCAGACCAGTTTTCTTCTCATCTTTTCATCAATTTTGGAAGGACATCCAGTTCTTGGTAATGTCACTGTTGCGCTATATTTTCTCCACTTGATGATGACTGTTTTCACTGTGTTCCATGGTATATCTAATGCCTTGGAAATTCTTTTATATCCTTCTCCTGACTGATACCTTTTAAGAATGAGATCCCTCTGATGCTTTGGAAGCTCTCTGCGGATGAAGACTTTTGCTGCAGGATGTGACTAAGAAAATGTCAGGAAAAACCTACTAGAACTGCTGAATTTTATTTGGGGTTAATCAGAGGCACTTTAAATGATGGCAGGTGTGTACTGACTCCTATTTAACATGATTTTGAATGTGATTGCTTGATTCTGAACACAGCTACATCCCCAGTTATAAGAGGGTGTTCACACTTATGCAACCACATTATTTTAGTTTTTTAGGTTTATTCCCCCCCTTCCCCCCCCCCCTCATTTTTTACATCACAGAAACCTGACATTTTAACAGGGGTGTATAGACTTATTATATCCACTGTATGAGGCACACATATATCACTTTCTTTTCACCGAGTTGGCAGACTCATAGACTTGCACTGGGAGAATGAGCGGTAAAGAACCATTGTGTGCCACTGCAAAGCTGAATATGTACATTCAGAAAATATGGCTGCCACCATATACATACACAATAACAAGCTGAACAGAAATTAAATTCTAGAAACACTAGCCCACGCAGATACCAATCTCATTGATATTGTAATGACATTTAATGTTTACAATGAATTTAGTGCAGTAGTGTGCATATATATTTTTATCATGAACACACTGACTTATTTCTGTTTGACATACCTGTGTTCCATAAATATATTTATCCAGCATTTTGCCACCTATTGTTTGTCCTCCAATGTCCCAGACTTGAAGAGTAACATTTAAATTTCCTGTGAGGGGAAAAAAGCAAAATACATTAATATAACTCTTACCATCACAATAAATATTTCCTTTTCTACAGAAAAAGGCACAGAAAAATAGGTAATGTTCAGAGAGTTAAAAAAAATCTTAAAGAACATTAAATTTACTTTTATGTAATGATGGTTTCCTGTCTGTCTAAATTTTGAGCAACTGTTGCAATTATTCAATTCCGCCTCTTCTTTAAAGCATGTTACCAGTAGAGAGACTCCCAATTTGGAGACCTTAATTAGATCAGAAATTACGCACAAGTATCATTGCCAGTACAAGGGGAGTATTGCAGCAGGTCTTTGTGCCTCCTCAGACAGATATCTGCTCGTCCTTGGCCAACTGAACATGTAGACCATATTCATATCTTACCTGCCAGCCAAATATAGAAAAAAATAATAAATCTACAAGTCTCTAACCTCTGATTTTTAATTAGCCACTTTCATTAAAACCTTGAAATGAATGTAAAATACAGAACCTCCCAAAGAGTAGGACCTGTCTTACTGCTGGTATTTATTCTCACTTTAGATGGTACATGGCAAAGCTCAGCAATTTTCACAGGATAGCATTATGAAAAAAAATATGCTCAAATATATATTTTGATTAGGAGGGGCACTGCAGGCCAATTTGAGAATCATGCTGTAAAATGCTTACATTTAATACAGCTTACTTTTTAACCCAGAGAACAGCAGTGGTGCACTGGGCCACCCTATCAGTAGAAAATGCTTCTTTGCTGGTATGCTATGTAAAACTGATCATGGCTTCTGGCCACCAACCTCCTGCATTCCCCCCACAAATAGTTCTTGAGCTTCTCTTGTGCTGCTCTTTCCTTCAAACTTTTAATCAGCCCCCTAGCAACTTACACCGCTAAAACACCCTTTAGCAGCCACTAACATCCTACCCAGAAAATGCATGCAGCATCAGGAATGGGGAATGGCTAAGGGAGTTTTCTGTGGACATGTATTTTTAAGGATTTCAGCAAACTGGCACCATTAATAGCCAAGACAAGTAGCAACCATCCAGTTGTGAGGGTGGGGCTTCATACAATTGTTTTTTTTGTGAAATGCTTGGTCAGAAAAGCAAAGATGCCATGTTAAATATAGAAAGCATTTACAGCAGTGGTCTCCAAACTACATCCCTTTGTTTGCTTTTATCTGGCCCTTGGGGCACCATTTAATCCACTGATACCAACAATAGAGGTATAATTCCCCCCACTGACACAAATAATTAGGCACAATTTTTCATAGTGTCACCAACAATGGGGTCCAATAACACCATTGATGGGCCACAATTCCAACTAATGACACCAACAATAGGTCACAATTCCTCCCACAGACACCAACGATTGGGCACAATTCCTCCCACTGACACCAAAGATGGGTCATTATTTTCTCCCCCACTGACATCGGAACCTTTTCTACTACCAATGGCCACAGTCCAGCCCCCTGAAGTCTGAAGTAAACAGGCCCTTTGTTTAGAAAGTTTGGAGACCCCTGATTTACAGTGTAATAAGAACACACAGCGTGGTAGTCAGGGGTTTGTAAATGTTTTTTGGTTTCAGTTGGCATAAAAATAAACCATAGCTGAATTGTTAATGTGAAAGAAAATTTGGGAAAATGCACCTAGATCTTCTGTGTGGTCTTTAAGGAAAATACATACAAGATCATGATGTTGTGGTACAAAACGCCTGAAGTTCTCCACGCTTACAACCCAAATGCTTCCCCTGCCTGCTGGCACTGTGGTACAGACCTTGGTTCTCTCTACCGTATTTCTTGGGCATGCAGTTCCATTACTCCCTTTTGGGAAGCGGTTTTTTCCTTGTTACAATCGCTATTGCATACCTCTCTCCCATTTGAACCCTTATATTTTTTACTAAGACTACCATTCCCGGCCCTATCTAAAACGTCCAGGACACTTCCGTGCATGTTATAACCGTGGCTAGGAGAAGCATACCTACGTGTTGGCTATCCTCTACTCCCTCTTCAATGCCGATCTTGTACAAAATTATTGCTGATGTAAGACAGATAGAGTATTTGACCACCCTACATACTTGTTTTATTGCTGTGTTTGAGGCAGTATGGAACCCATGGGATACCTTCATTTCTTCTTTACCAGCCCAAAATGTACGGTCCTAATAACCTCTACACTGTTATTTTATGACATTATTTGTCCTGTACCTATGCAGTTCTTTAACATTGATGTACCTTCTTGTTATGTTTTTTTTTTTCAAACATGCTGTTTGTATACTTGCATGAAATCCAATGCAAATTGTTAATATTAAAAAAAATAAATAAACCATAGCTACCACCATTTAAAAGAGTTAGCAGTGACACCTTGAAGGGATAAAGAAGACAAAATGGTGTTATGTGGGCTGCCTGCCACCCACCAAGAATAAATTGAAAAGAAAACTGCAGCAAGCCACAAGTACACTTGTGAAAGTGCCCCACAGTGGGTGTGGCCAATAAAATGGGTGTTGCTTCATGATGTTAATAACACAGGGCTGTGATTCATAGTGCTAATTGCACAGCTGTTTTTTGGTATAACATACTGAGTGGTCACATACAGAAGTTAAGATTCTCTGCACATCTGGAGGAAAGCGGGGGCATTTTTAGGGGCAGAACATTTTTTTTTATCCAGGTCATCTATTTGTTCTACTGAAGTTGTTACATGTCCACAGTACATTTGTCATACAGACACAAAGATCTGTGGCATTCAGAAGTAGCTGCAGTGGCATTCTGGTGCCACTAATACAAAAACAATCATTGGGGTCATTTTGGGCTGGGGTAGTAAAGGGTACTGTATTGTTGAACTAACCGGCCTCAGCAGCTTGCAGAGAAGGCCAGAGACAAAAAAAAAATGTATACATGCAGACGGCAGACCAGGTTAGCAGTCAGGACTCAGGAGGCATTCTCTGACCAACACCGTTTCCTTTTCATGCCAAATTAAAGAAGCATATGCACTTGAGAGGCAGAGGGCCAATCACTCTGTTGGGGATTGACAGCCAGAACTATAGACTGAGTGTTGAAAGCTGCGACCGCTGCATTACTCCAGGGACCAACCATGCTGTTAAGTCCAAGACTCCCCTCTGCCAATGCTGCTTTAATGTAGACAGACTAGGTTGGCTGCTGATTGGTGGTGCTATGGGGATGCCAAGATCATTTTTGGCAGTGTTTAGCATACCCAAGCAGCCCCTGCCATCACCACTGTCTATAGGATATGCATCAGATGGATAAATTAACCAGATAATAAGCTGGTAATAGTTGAGGGGTGTATTGGAGATGACGGGAAAATATAGGTTTCCTTTGGGCACAGAAAATGTACACCAAATATCTGGTTTTAGGATTGGGCACCTAAAATAACATAGTGAACTTGACCTCAGCACAACTGCAATTCCTGTATAGCAACAGCTACAATTTAACTGGTTTCCTGGAGTTGCTCTTTAATCGGTCGACCAGAAAAGTCTGCTTCGGGAGGTATGAGTGTCTGTTTTGGACATTCTTATGGATGCTGTTAACTTATCCCTCATCATCATCATCAGTATTACATGCTTATGATTTGTAAAACAAAGATCATGTACATGAATTAAAAACAGATATAAAACACTAGTTTAAAAAACTGACCTAAACCAATATAGGATTCCTTTCAATAAAGCAATAAATCCAAGCCACATTAAAAAAAAAAAAAAGCACAAGAGCGGTTTTGCTTCTTTTTTTATATTAAAAAAAACAAAAAAAGATTTTTTAGTAGAATTAAGCGCAAGACGGGGCAGAAAACAAAACAAACATAAACAGCAACAAAAACATGGCCAACCATTTGCATTCATTCAATATACTGTATATGTATACAAGATTCTATAACACATATATGTTAAACCCGTGAGTAGAAATCTATATCTTGCATAGCTATTTATGCTAGCACAGAACAGAATGTTTCTTCATAAACAAGAATAGTTGAATCTAGAGTGCTATTTTCCAAAAACAGTTGTTAAGCGTTAAAAGTCAGATATAGGTTTCCTGCTCCAGCAACTATTCTTTACTTTATTAATAAAAAATATATATATTAGAAAGCAAATTAGGCCAATCTACCCAATACCTTCCAACCATTCTACAAGCATATACCCCAATGCCTAGAGATGGATCCACGTAACACCTAAATGGACTAGCTCTCATTTAGCTCACTCCAGAGTGCTCGAACACAGCTGCACCCCCTAAAAACATTATAGTATGTCATCGACCTTTAAGAGTTTTTAGACAATCTTTTTCTCTGTTTGTTATTTGGTGAGAAGTTTTCATGCAGAAAATCTTATATCAGGGAACAAACGTGTCTTTTTATTACAGTGTAGGTTCACCTTAAACTTATAGCTCCGATGTGGATAGACTCCAGAGGATAAAATCATTCCACAACTTGTTCAATGTTGGCAAGTATATATCCGGATTGCCAAGATTTCATCTCCACAGTAAAAACATTTCTCGCTTGGATTTTATGGCAATGTTCTTTCCCTCTTCTAATGAATTCCCCATAGCAAAATAAAAAAAGGTATCGAGAAATTCAGAAATCTCAGAAAAATCAAAGTGATATAAAAAAAATGTTTTAAGGGTAACCACAAAGGTAACTGATTTTAATTCAGCATTAGCGCAGCAGTATGATTTCCTTGTAAGCCACTGAACATAATAGAATATTTACTAATCAGCAAAAACTTTATGACCACTGACAGGTAAAGTGAATAACATTGATTATCTTTTTACAATGGCATCTGAAAGTTGGTGGGATATATTAGGAGCAAGCAAACATGTTTTCCATTAACCTGGTGTATTGAAAGCAGAAAAATTGGGCATTGCAGTTTTTTGTGCATGGGGCAGCATAGCCACAGACTGATAAGGATGCCCATGCAAACCCGTGTCAACAGCCAAAAGCACCTACAATGAGAACATGAGCATCAGAATTCTACCATGAAGCAATAGAAGAAGGTGGTCTGGTCTGATGAATCACATTTTCTTTTACATCATGTAGATGGCTGAGTGTGTGCGCCTCTTACCTGGGGAAGAAATGGCAGCAGGATGCAGTATGGGAAGATGACAAGCCAGTGGAGGCAATTAAATGCTTTGGCCAACATTCTGCTGGGAAACCTTGGGTCCTGCCATTCATGTAGATGATACTTTGAGATGTACAACCTACCTAAACATTGTTGCTGACCAAGTACACACCTTCATGGAAACAGTATTTCCCAATAGCAGTGGCTATAATGAGCCCTGCCACACGGCAAAAATGGTTCACGAATGGTTTGAGGAACATAATGGTTTCTAGGTGTTGATTTGGTCTCCAGATTCTCCAGATCTCAATCCAATTGAGCATCTGTGGGATGTGCTGAAAATACAAGTTCAATCCACTGAGGCTCCACCTCACCAACATACAGGATTCAAAAGGATCTGCTACGGACGGCTTGGTTCTAGATACCACAGCATATCTCTAGAGATCTAGTGGCATTCAAGCTTTAACAGGTAAGGGCTGTTTTGGCAGCAAAATGAGGGACCTACTCACTTTCTAGGTGGGTGGTTATGGCTGATTGCTCTATAGTAATAGTAAACATTAAGGAATGTGAGGTTTTTACTGCATCTAAATCCACAAACAAAAATGTAGAAAATACTTTCTTTCTTTTTTTTTTTAAACTTAAAAAGACCCTGCCACCACATCCGTAGATGTCAACTGTCCCTGATGTACCAGGACAGTTCCATATCTAGGTGCTCTGTGTCCTGGTGATGCTGTGTTCTGAGAACACAGCGTCACCCATATTTGAGTTGCTCAGCCTGCACAGCAACTCAAAAAATGGTTTTAACTGAAGGGATTGTGACCGTAAATAGGTGGCTCCTGCACAATTAGAATCTCTTAGAAGACGGGTGTGTCAAGAGTAGACAGTAGGAACAGTGGGGGTTAGGATGAATATGTTGGCAAGTATGCCTATCCTACCCTCACACGTAAAGACAGGATGGCAATCAGTATTGGGTGTACTTACAGAAGAACACTGTGCTGCAACAATTTAAAGGTCTAAGCAGATAAATCTTCCTGGAATGTCAGAATGTAAGATTTTCATGCTGCTCCCAAAAAGCCCCCACCCCCTCTCAGCCTCTAGGTCAATACTGTGTTTTTGCTGGAAGTGCACAAATCTCATACAACCAGTACTGAAAGTTGCTGCCAGTAGATAAAGACAGCGGGCTTAACACGCAACAGCTTTCGATCCCGATACGGACACATTTATTTTTTGAACTTCCAGCAGAAACAAACTTATGACATAGCATTCTGGGCAAAAGAGTGACGTGAGCGGGCCAAAAGTCTCATGATCCGACACTCCAGGAAGTGTAAATTGTTTAGCTGAAATCTTTGCTAAAAGGTTTACAGTAGGCATTCTACACCCAATAAAGATTTCCATTCTGTATTTATTTGTGAGAGCAGGATGACAAGACCTCTTTAAAATGGCAAGTAATAAGCTCAGCCTGTGACTTCTGATTTAAAAAGCACGTAAAATGTCATCAGGAATTATTAGAAAATGAGTATAAATATTTCAAATACTGTATTAATAGTTCCTAAAAGACAGCAGCAGAAAACTGAAGCTGGGATTGAGCATGGGGATCATTTGAGTACTGGGATAATGCCACCCTGAAATTCAGTTTGTAAACTCATAAAATTATGCTAGGGTCTTTGGTTAACCTAAAATTTAAGTGTTGCACGGCCAATATGTAAGTGAAAACACGCGCCTGCCCACTTCTAGCACGAAGGGCTTAAAATATCTGCTGCACAGTGGAGACCTTTCTGCTGGCTGGTGCCCACAAACTTCCTGGAGGTATTTTGTCTATGAACCTAGCAGATCTCTTTCTGCTATTCCCAATTCAGTGGTCCACCGTACTAAGCTATAAAATGTGCACAGTGACTGCATCTAGACTACACAGAGAGCGGGGTTACAAGCATTCCAGAATGGACCGGTATTTGCCATGTAATGGTCTCCGAAAATATTTATGTGATTTGGGTTAAACACCGCTGTACAATTAACGCCTTCACTGTCACAGGGTCTCTGGTATTATTCTGCAAAGCGTCACAGGACCCTCCTGTACTCATGGTATACTCGGGACAGGTAGAGAGGGAAAAGTAGGAAAAAGAGGCATCTTAATCTCAACTACCTAATTATGGGATATTACGGTTCTGAAAAGTATGTGCATGGAGACAAATATGCATAAAAACCAACATCTTGGGTGGTTTTTCCAGTGGTAAAACCCATCGCTAAAAATCACTTGAAAAACCTCAAGACACCTTTTTCTATCGTAAGTGTCATTATGAACAATAACAAGGTTAATACTTTATAAATAGCTCAATGTTGACATTTTTGGAAAGTTGCATAAATAACATTTTTAATCATCTGCAACTGTTGTTATGCAGTTACAGGGGTTGGACAAAATTATGGAAACACCAGGTAAAAGAAGAAAATCATTAACTAACATGGTGTTGGACCACCTTTGGCATACAAGACGGCCTGAATTCTCCTGGGAATTGGCAAGTATAACTCTTTGATGGTGGATAATGGAATCTGATACCACTCTTCATGCAAAAAGTGTTCCAGTTCTCGCAGAGATGCTGGAGTTGGAAAACGAGCTCAAACCTTGTTCTCCAAAACAAATCATAGCAGCTCTATAGTATTGAGGTCAGGTGACTGTGGTGCCCAGGGATGGTGCAAGACTCCATCTGCACGCTCATTAAACCACAATTTGACAACACCATCTGTGTGAATCAGAGCGATTGTCTTTGAGAAACAATGTCTGCACGATGGGGTGCACATGGTTGGTCAAAATGTATACAGAGTAGCTGGGAGTGACTCTACCTTTCAAGGTGATGATAGGGCCTGCAGAATACAAGATCTGGCTGTCCAAACCGTGATTGCGCCACCACCATGCTATACCATTGGCACAAAACGTCCCTGGTCATAAGCTTGTGACGGTGTTGGCAACGAGTTGGAAATAGCGTGAAGCTCGATTCATCGGACCATATTACAGTCTTCCATTGATCAACAATCCATGATTTATGGGTGTTGCACCACTTTTTCCTCTTCTGAGCAATAAAACTGGTCACTAGTGGTTTGGCTACTGCAGCTCACCGGGAATGTTTTGCTTATGGAGTCCCCTCCCCCACACAGTTTTTGTGGACACGGGCTTTGGAAGACTGAGATTGAGATCTGCAGTCACTTTTTCAGAAGTTGTTTTCTTATTCTGGGTCACAATCCTGCACAATATCCTTTTGGCTATTTTGGCCAGTAGTTGACCATGTCGCCAAACTTATGCTATGTATCAGATGATGTGTTCCCGGAAACTGTACATACCGTCATAACCTCTGATATTGTACCTCGCAACACAGCAAATAAGTTGGCAACTCCAGTCCGGTTTCCTCTCCCCACCCCTCTGCTCAGCTGAGAGCAAGAGGGAGGAGGAAGGCTGTTAACCCAGCGTTTGCCAGGATTAACAGCAAGGCATATAGGCAGAGAAAGGAGATTTCACTGCATGGACAGAGAGAGACATGTGAGCTGTCTGCCAGCTTACTAGCAGGCAGTTCACATTCCATATGCCAGGCCCAATCACTTTGTTAATGAGGCACAGAACTACAGCTGTGCAATCAGCAAAGGTCATGCTTTCTGCTAACTGTACAGCTCCAACTTACCATGGAGAAACCTCTGCATCCCTACAGAGGGCAAGGGTCAATCGCCTGCCATATGCTGGCAGGTGTCACAGGGACTGTTGAAGCTAGGAGGGCTGTAAATATGCAGATTAACTGATCTATAAAAAAAAATAATAATAATAATTGTCTTCGACCACATGCTTTTAGATCACTGGAACACGGTGAAGGCCTTGATGTTTATGTTGGGCCCTATTTCTCCATCAGTATAGAAAGAGATCTCATGCTGGTTAATGGAAGCAGAACACTCAGCCATATCTAGGGGGTGGAATTGCCCCAAACACATTACGAACGGGAAAATTCTGTAAATTTACAGTAAATGCATAACAGGGCTTTGAGTGAGTACGGGAGGCATGAATCCAGCCAGTTTGTTTGAAAGGTATAAAAACATGACGCAAAAGATCAAGGTTGTGTACTTTAAAGATAACTGCACTTATAAATAAAAGCCCCGATTCCACTTCCCTGGACTTCTACAATTTGAACACTGATCAGTTGCTCTCCTCATGGCTTAGGCTCTTCATTTAGTGAACATTTGCTGGACCAAGCCATAAGAAGGAATGCACTTCCTGTGCACATCCATTGAGCTAGGTAGAGACCAGCCATACATGGATTGAAATTTAACTGGTTCAGCAGGGACCGGCAAAATTTTGATCCATGTATGGGAACCTAGTTGTACACAAGCCAATGATCTAATCGATCAACTTACAACAAGCCTGTTGGGTTTTCCCCGAACGATTAGGGCCGCCATCTATAGCTGGCAACACTAATCATTGTGTTCTGCTAGCAGGGAAGGCTCCCCGCTGGCAGAACACATTAGCGTTGTGGGAGGGATTCCCCCAACAACATTGACTGTGCTGATGGAGTAATCGAGCAATTTTCTTTCCTTACACCTGTGCTGAAGGATAGAAATTGCACAGTCTATGGCCTGCTTTATTCTATAACATACAGCTGGCACATGCACAGAGAGCAGAATACTGACTCAAAGAAGAACAAAACACTGCAAATTGGATAAGCTGCCCAGCCATATGTTAGCCAGGAAGTGAGTATACAGTTTTGTCTGGATAGAAGTTCTATAATATGATTTAAAAATGAAATCAGAAGATAAACGGGAGTGGGTTTGGGGCTTTTATCTGAAAGTGCCTTTAACTCTAAGATGACATTGTCATCACCTAAAAACCTGGCAAAAGAAGACATGTTATACTTGCCTCTCCAGTGGCCCCGTCTCTTATCTTCACTCAATTCAAATGCTGCAGCCTCCATCAGACTCTTCAGCATTTGATAATTCCCAAAGTATTAGTTGCCTGTGAAATGTCATGCATTGTGGCGCCATGTTTGGGCCAAAACATCACTACTGTGCCCTGTACTGAAGTAGCGGTTGCAAGATGAAAGCACAGCATGCACTGGAAATTACAGGCATCCAACTCCCAGAAATATTGAGTTCTGAAAAGTTTAGAACACTTGACTGGAGCAAAGATGGGAGGCATGGGCCACCAAAGAGGTGAATATAACAGCTCTTCTTTTACAAAGACTTGTTAGTAAGATGTTTTAGGGTGACAACAGTATAGCTATAACCTACCTAAATCTAAAATACAATATAAATAATACAGTTTGGTACTTAAAGTGCTATTTTACAAGGCTATTTTAGACAAAATGTGTCTTTTAATGTCATTACAAAAAAAAGGACTGTGACCAGAAATACATCTACCTAAAAATTGATAACATATATCTTCATATCTAAGGAACAAGAGAAAATCTATTTATTTCGCCATCAATACAGGATGGAGAAATCTGCCCTGCCAGTTATTGTGCTCTGACAGACACAGTACCCATGGCTGTCTGAATAACCAAACAGTTACTGTACCTGATAGATTTCAGTCCATGTTTGCCCAAAAATATTCCACCTGGCTCAGTCACTTTTTAAAATGACTTTTGTTGAGCCAAGTGGTGCCAACTGGGCCATCAATGGCTTTAATTTCTGGCGATTCATAAGAATGGGTCATAATTTGATCAGGGTATAACCAGCTTTGAATGGACATAGTAGATGCAGTTTAAGTAAGAGCCAAAACAATTAAAGGCTGCTGTGGGAAGCACAGCGGCTAAGTGGGTAGAACTTCCACTTAGCAGCACTAGGGTCATCAGTTCAAATCCCAACCATTGACACTAACTGCTCGGAGTTTGCATCTCCTTGTGCTGCGTAGGTTTCCTCCAGGTATTCCAGTTTCCTCCTACACTCCAAAGACATGCTGGTAAGTTAATTGTATACGGTCTAAATTGGTCCTAGTATGTATGAATGTGAGTTAGGGACCTTAAATTATAAGCTCCTTGAGGGACTGATGTGAATGTACAATATATATGTAGAGCCCTTCATAAAATTGATGATGCTACACAAGTACTTGTAATAATAGTAATAACTCCACCTAACACTTTGTAAGGAGTTATAGCAACAGGTTTTTTTTTCCTTTGGAAAAGGGTTTTAAACCATAAAAGGTAGCCTATGCAAGCACTCTATCAGTGTTTTGTGATTTTTCCCAATTACAGTAACTGCCACTTTTGCGGGACAGCCTTATCTGAATGTGTATGTCCATAGAAATATTAATAAAGACACAAAAATCCATATACTAAATACAAGTATTAACCCCATACATTTATAATACAACATTTTTCCTTACAGTAGTGTTATAGACAGGAGTCTCTCTTGGCATTATCAGACCTTTTCTTTTATCTCAGTCATCTTCTGCTCTAAAAAAAAAGCTCTTGACACTTTTACACCAAACACAAATACTACATAAGTGTATACGTGTGCAGTTGTTACTAACTGGCCCTTTAAATAAGCCAAGATGTAATGTAAGTATACTGGCACCTAAATCTGCACTTATAGCACACTATGGCCTCTTAAATCCCACCCACTTTGCTTTACACACACAGCTTTGCTATTGGCATGTGCGGTCCGAAATATATTGTGCCTTCTGGCCATAAATGGTTAACTAGCATCAGCAGTCCTCTTTTTCCATGCAATGTGCTGCAACTCGCATCTAAATGGTTCCTTTGCACTATGAACTGAAACATCTTGAATGCTCAAACTGTATTTTTATGGCTGTCTAGGGACACTAAATTTTAGTGGTCTATTTAATGCCAGCAATTTCATGCTGCCTTGCATAAGACAGCATTCACATATTAGAACTCAGTGGTTACATAGCTATATTATACCTTTTTAACACGTATGAGATTAGTTATTTCCATTAAGAACATTATGCTTTGTTTCTTATAAATAACCTTTTTTTTTGCATGGGAAATGATGTAGGTATTATTTTAAAAGAGAATGATTGTGCAGAGTGCTGAATGAGTTTTTGTATGGAATGTTATTAATTTAGTGCAATATTCCATAGCCACAGCACTACATTAACAGTAAAATACTACAACTTTATGCTGAAAGGACTTTAAGCTGAATACACAGCCAAAGCAAGAAACCTTTGAAAGGTAATATGTAGTATTTTGAAAAATGTTTTCGATATATCTGCAAACATATGCTATTCTAAGCTACGTGTTTCACATTTGTTTCATTAACATGCTCTGCTTCCTTCCCACTCTACTGTGATGCGCTTTTGATGTGATTTTCAGTTGGTGCGATTATGTAGTGCGGCTTTGGATGTGGTTTGCATATTTTGTGGAGCCAAATCGCAAAAAAGCTGCATAGGAACCTTTTCTGTCGCAATGATGGGAACGGCACCAGTGAAAATAATGTGATTTCCCTTGTCATGCAAATCGGTGCAACTCAAGTTGCATCTGAAATCGCACTAGTGTGAACCAGCAGCACTAAGACTTGGTTCAAATCTGGGCAGCACAGTGGCTAAATGGTTAGCACTTCCGCCTGGCAGTAGTAGAGTCGTTGGTTCGAATCCCAGCCACGGCACCACCTGCCTGGAGTTTGCATGTTCTCCCTGTGCCTGCGTGGGATTCCTCCACGTACTCCGGTTTCCTCCCACACTCCAAAAGACATGCTGGTAGGTTAATTGGATCCTGTCTAAGTTGGCCCTAATATGTGTATGTATGAATGTAAGTTGGGGACCTTAGATTGTACGCCCCTTGAGGGTTAGGGACTGATGTGAATGTACAATATATATGTGTAAAGCGCTGCATAAATTGACGGCGCTATAGAAGTAAAGCAAATAAATAAACAAAATATGCCATTTCCCCGCAGCTGGGTTTCCTCCGACACAGCAGCCCATTCATTTGAATGGGCTGCTGTACCTCCTGAAAATGCACAGAAAAGTCCCTGCGCCTTTTTAGAAAATACGGCCGCAGGGAAACCACATAATACAGTTAGGTTACATTCACACTAGCTTTGTCAGCAGGCGTCAAGGAAGCGTTTTCAACACTTCTCAAACGCCTATGAAAATTCTGCACATGGCAGCACACAATGCAGTTCACACTGAAGCGTTAGCGGTGCGTCACAGCAAAACTGACGCCTCATGTCAAGTCAGGAGGAGTTGAAGCCTCCCATTCAAGTTTATGGTGCTGCTCCTCAAATGCCTGGCAGGAGTCTGCGATGCGGTTGGGAGGCGTTTGAGGAACGTTAATACTATTTAACTTCATTATAGGTATTTGTGGTGCGGTTTTAACGCTTGGCAAACACCTATCAAAACTGCGCATAGGACGTTTGGGGAGCATTAAAAACGCTTCCCAAAAGCCTAACGCCTTTCAAATGCTATAGGGGCGTTTGGCTAGAGTTAGGAATAGAGTCAAGTGTGAACGAGCCCTTAGGCTCCCAGTGCAGGAAACCATGCTGCGATTTCTAGTGTATGGGGGTGCCATTAGGATTCAGTGATCAGTATCCTTTCCAAACACAACCCATTCAAGTTATTAGGGCTGCACCACAACCATGTGTAATGCATGTGGGTTGCAGAGCAGTGGTGCAACATTTACAGGGTAAAGCTGCCAGTGAGGAGGGGACATATCGTCTCCTCACCACCTGTCAAACATCTCCTAAAATGGTCAGTAAACGTAAAACAGGTTTTTTGGAGGGCAGACACAAAAATGTTTTTATTCAACAGACAATTCATCTCTTAACTATGACGTTTAAATCTGCTACACATTTTACAATCTGATTGTTGCTAGAGTTAAAGGAGACAACTATATTGTGTATATATTTTACAAAATATATGGCCAGTTTTAAGAGGAAATTTGAGAAATCTGAGTATAACAGGGTTCCTTTACTTTGGTGCACAATTTATGGGAAAAGAAGGAGCACAGTTTTCATGAGCCACTAAGGAGTCCCCAAACTTTTCAAGCAAAAGGGCCAGTTTACTGTCCTTCAGAATTCTGTATTTGTGCAATACTTTATGTTTTTGGTATAAAATATTGCAAAATAGTGATTTGCACAAAAATTTTATTTTTTTATTAACAGTAACTAAACTGACGTGTACAAATAAAACTTCAGCACAACACATAACTCCTCAAATTCCAGTGTATACCAGTGCTGCTGACACTTACATGCGTTTCCACATACAAAAGATATGTCAAAAAATAGTGCTGCACATAGATCTCTATAACCTCATATATGAATTAAAGCATCCAAACCATGTGACTATGCAACAAAGGTGAATACAACTTAAAAGTCCATAATCTGTGCTTTTCCACCTTTCCCTTTTAAGTATACCTACCTGGGTTAAAAGGGAAAGGTGGTATTTGACCTATGCAATTTGGGTCATAAAAGGAGGTGGGAGTATATATGTATGTCTCTGGTGGAGGAATATATGCGGATATAAACAATAAAGAGAACCCTGTTTCGTGAATAAATTATAAAGCCATGGATCAAGCACACATTATGGACTTTTAAGCTGTATTCAATGTATTCACCTTTGTTGCATAATCACATGGTTTGGATGCTTTGATTCATATATGAGGTTATAGAGATATAAGCGCTGTTCTATTTTATGACAAGTAACTAAACTGACACTTGTCAAAAGCATAAAAAAAAAAAAATTTCTTTAATGTTTTTGAAAAATAGTTTTGCTTATAGATTTCATAGAAAAATAAAATCATTTTCACAAAACACTACCAATAGAGAACCTAGTTTTTCCCAGTTTTTTTTCCCAAAACACAGGCCCTACAGTGAAAATGTAAATATTTCATTAGTTCATAAAGGGTGAACAAGTATGACAGCTGAAAGTAGTTAACCACTTACGCTCTGGAAGGGCATCTTTTGCTATTTGACAATTGCGCAGTCAGACAACACTGTACCCAAATTAAATTTATACCATATTTTTCACACAAATAGAGCTTTAGTGGTATTTGATCCCCACTGTGTTTTTTTGTGCTATATAAACAAACGCTGACTGAAAATTTGGAAAAATATATATATTTATTTTACTTTATGCCATAAAACATATCCAATAAAAAAATAAATCTAATTTTTTTCATAAATATAGACCAAAACGTATACTGCTACAGGTCTTTGGTAAAAAAAAAAAAAAAAAAAAATCCCAATAAGTGTATATTGATTGGTTTGCGTGAAAGTTATAACGTCTACAAACTATGGTATATATACACTTTTATTTGCAAGGAGAAAAAAACAGCCACATCACTGCTCTGTG